>NC_088877.1:5186545-5436526 GCF_032884065.1 Artemia franciscana
CTCGAGCAATTAACACCTGAAGCACCTTTAGGGAATTTCTCTGAGGCGTATGTACTCGACACCTTTCCGGATAGCTTTGCCATGTGAAGGTATTAAAAAATGTAATTCCAACTGTATCTTAAGTCCCGAATCCTTTAGCTTCTGTAACAAGGGGTTAGCGGCAATTATTTTTTCTAGAATAGTGCCTACCAGGACTAATTTTTCTTTGGTGTATTTCAGTTTAATAATAGATATCTTGGATAACGAGTATCTCAGGGCTTGAGCAGCAGAGTCCGCTTTAACATAAGCCAAAAAGTCCCACTTTGTCTGCCGATCTTCTACCCAGGGGTTACAAACCCCTCAATAAACCGTTTCTGACTTGAAATAGACTCAGTCTTTTCAAGGGCTAGAACACTAGAATGAGCAGTTTTTCAGCTGCCGGGAGCGGCGACAAATCGGAGGGCTGGAGTAAAGAGGCTTTGCATTGATCAATCATTGTTTCCAGCTTTAAGACACAATCATTCACACGGACTGTCAGGGAGGTGATCACATCTGTGGGATACGAGGGATTTTTAGAAATTTTCAATATCGTAAACCGGACTTTAAATTCACGGTAATTGTGTAGAATTTTTATCAGTCATACATATCATTGAACAGTACATAAGGGCCAATTTGAAACTTTCTTTCTTTCTATAGGTTTTCATCATAAGAAAAAGGACAAAGAGTACAACATTGGAGTTTACGGTCCCTACCAGCGGTGCTGATCTCCATTTCATTGCCCTTCAGCCAGGAATTGCAATGGGAGGGTAAGGGGCCAGCCATCCCGTGCTTTCACACATCCCTCCTGCTCACCTTCCCCATATTTCTCTAGGTACCCATTTAGAGCTGGGTCGACTCTGACTGAGCTTACAGAGTCACGTCACTGACCCCGTTCCAAACCAAAAAGCCAGCGACACCAAGACTTGAGCCCCGGTCATCACTGACAACAGATTTGAAGTCTAGCGTGCTAACCACTCCGCTAAGATGGCTGCTTAAAAATGGTATTCTTTGCAACACGGGGGATTGGATATTATTCCTAGAATACACAATATTATTCAGCTCATCATGTGCTTCACGAATCTGCTTACGAGTATAGAACTTGATGCCTGAGTCTTTCGTAATAACTTGATGCCTTAGGTAAGTTTTAGCGAAACTCAGTACAAGTGAAAATGTATACCAGTAATTTTCCACCACCAACAAATCACTCAAGCATATCTGAAAATTCAGGCAGGTCTTTACACAATACCAATATCCAAAATCAATGTCCAGGAGCAAGAGAAGCATCAGGACCCACTCATCCATTCCCTGCATTAAGGGTAGTGAAATAACAGTTGGTATCTACAACACTTGGGGTGGGTTCTCTTTCCTCTTCTGCTTGTTGCCTGAGAGATCTGCACAATACTGATAATGCATCTTTCGACTAAGGAATGTATATGGTGCTACAACTTCACTATAATAATATTATAGATGGCGTTGTGATATTGCAATATTACACAGCGTCGATTAGTGATCAAAGAGAAAAGCCTAAAGCAATGCTTGGAGGGAGAAAAAAAACACAAACACTGCCACGGCACATATTCCACTGCAATAATTCATCACTGTAATTAACGTGACTTTCGGTATCTAATCCTAGTTTGAAATATATAACTTCCTATTCTTGCAAACCTAGTTGAACTACAAGAGAACACTCCGCCTCGGCAATTCTCCACCATCCCTGATGGATACAGTGATGATTTACACCATCCCTGTATTCACCATCATTGTTTAATACTGGTTACTGAAAAAAAGTTGAAAAATCAACCTTCATCGTACCCATAAATCCGCAGTACTTGCGACAGCAACTTCACGAAAATGAAGGGCTTCTTGCAGCTACCAACATCAGATTGTGATTGTAACCTTTACATATCGTGAGATACAAGTGTTCATAAGACACTAATTCATCGTTCACAAAAATTATTCAAATGCTGCTCACTAATGTACGGTCGTTCAAACAAGAACCTAAATGTATTCCTGACAATTCCTCGGCAAAACCTCTAGCATATCTTCCTCAATTATTCAAGGCACACATATTTCAGGACCTTTTTTGACAAGTGTCATTAACGTAGCTTCCATCATCCTACTCTTAGTTTTAAGATTCATCTTCTTATTCCTCCAAAAATGTTCCATTGCAAGAAAAAAAATCACACGCCTTGGCTATTCTACTTTTCATACCTTTATTGAATCCAACAATTCTACAAAATACTGACTGTGAAGAAATTTAAAAAATTAGCTTTGGTAGAGCGCAAAAATGGGCAGTACTTGCAGAAAAATTTTAGATAAACGGACAAACATCCAAATGATATCCAAAAAAGGATAAACATAATAATGTATTCAGCCTCAAAACTATGTACTTGAGGTTTCACCATAAAAGACGTCGTTCCTGTAATTAAAGGGGAGCTGGCATTCCCGTCAGCACACATATTATACGCTTACTTCAAATATAAATGGGGTTCAGCCAAGCACGGATCCAGACTCAAGTTTCGTCTTTTTTTGTAGGTGGGGGTAGGGGGGGTATTTAAAAGGGAGAAGGTTTACATTTGTGAGTATAGATTACTATTTTTGGGCGAAAAATAAAGCTTTTTACGATTTGAACAGAAGCTGTGTTGTCATGGCCTAGCTTGATCTCATATGGAAAGGTCCATGAAACAATATTTGCCGCCAAGTGTGCAATTTTTGGACTATGAATTTGGATAATGTTATCAGATATTTCATTGCCTGACAAAATCTAGACAAGAGGTTTGACAAATTTCCCATCAAAACCATCTTTTCTGTATTTAGAGGGGAGCTGCCTCCCCCCGTCAGTAAACATATTGTAAACTTAGTTCTACTAATATTTCTACAAATGAATGGAGGTCAGGCACAAACAGATTCAGAGTGAAGCTTCTTTTTTTTGGGGAAAGGGGTATTTTAAAGGGAGGAAGTTCATATCTTTTAGTCTAAGAGACTCTTTTTTGGCTTAAAATATTTTTGAGTGAAAAAAAAAACTGCGTCGACCTGGTTTGATCTACATAGAAGAGCATATACAAAAACATTGTTTTCCAGGTTTAGAATTTTTTAATTTTTATTCGGAATTTTTAAATTTAATTTTTTACATTAATTTACGTGACAAAATTCCAGAAAAAAGATTCAACAAAGTCCCTATTAAATTTTTTTTTGTAATTAGATATGTGTTTAACATGTGTCATCACACGTATTGTAAGTTTAGTTCAAATACATTCCTAAAAATGGATAGAGGTCAGACAAGCACAGACTTATACGTTATGTTTCATTTTCAGGAGGGGGGCATTTGAAGGGGAGGAAGTTCACATTTCTGAGTATAATTGACAATCTGTGGAATAAAGATGCGTTAAATATTACATTTTTTTTGGAATTTCAATTTATTGATTGGTTGGAATTTTTCTGACTATGAATTTTAACAAGGTGAGCAGACATTGATTTACCTGACAAAATTCCAGACAAGAGGTTCACCAATGGGATTTCCAGAAATGTATTGAAGCACACTAAAATAGTCCTGAGATCTTACAAATGAGTCATTCTTCGCTAGAATTAAATATTGATTGATAATGTACGGATCCTGGACACTGGCCAAGCCCTGAAGCAATTTAGTTTTTTCTTGTACATCGGCCTCTTGAAGGTAGCGATCCCATACCGTTTTCCATATTTCTTCGTTTCCAATAGAAGACATCCCTTAAACAATAAAACAGAAGTAAAGGTAATTTTAGAATTCCATTGTTTAAAAAAAAAGTAGTTCGTAAAAAAACTAAAGTACTAAAAAACTTAGTTCGTCCGCTATATCATACATCTAGCTCTATTTAATGTTGAAGAGAAACCATATTATAATATGACTATGTTTATTTGGGTAAAGTTGGTTACAAATTTTACTTTCTTCGTTCATTTTGAATAAGACCCACTTTATCAAAAAAAAAAAAAAAAAAAAAAAAAAAAAAAAAAAAAAAAAAAAAAAACGAAATATTTGCGATTCTTGTTAAACAAAGGGAAGACCACAAGGAAAAATAAATGGAAAGTAGTCAATTCCAAACAATTTGATGATATGATGAATTAAATTTAGGGTTAAAAAGAGGATATAAAAAATGCTAATTTGATGATAAGAAAGATGTAAGTTACAGGTTTTTTCATCACTTTTCAAGTACACTGACAATATAAATGATATCTTATTGTTTTAATTGGTTAATCGGGAACTTATACAGAGGAAACTTAAGGGGGAGGAGGAGGAGTCGAAGGGGGAGGGGTTGATGGAGTCGCATTTGGAAGGTTGATGTTACAAAGGGGGTGTTGTGGGGAAGGTGATTGTTTTTTTCTTCTTTAAATTAAATAGTTTAGGATGCTTCTAGGAATGTTTATGTAGGGACTTAAAAAAAAAAAAAAAAAATTTAGCAGTTTAGGATGCATCTAGGAATGTTTATGTAGGTAATCGATACGCGTTAGAAAAAATAAAGTTTTTTCCTGTAATGATTTATATCTGTAATGATTTATATTTTTGTTTATTACATTAAATAAAGTTAAAACTTTGAAGGTTAAATAAAAGGATATTTATTCATAAATGTCGAATAAACTGGAAATTAAGTTCTTAAAGAAAAACACCCCCATCTGTAGTTAAGCAGTTTCTGAAAGTAATGGGTGCTAAATTCAAAAATGAAAAACATGGGTGAAAAATCAGAAAAGTAAGCTCCGAACCCATGGCAGCAAAGGACTTATGAAGATGTAGTAGTCTTCGAGAATCAACAGATTGTTAATGTTTGAATTTACATGGACGAATAGCGTTGTCAAATTTAATCAATTTAGTCTTGCCCATTTATTTAAATTGTTTTATGTAGCAACAATAACAAAAATGTGACATTGCCAAAAAAATTTCGTCAGCCCATGCCTTAACCATTCCTACTGAAATTTCTAAAACCTGGATCTCCAAAATAATTTGAAAATAATGACAATAACTAACGAAAAACAAGAAAAAGTCAATGAAGGTGAACAATTACGTTATAACCGTCCATATTGAACGAATATGGCAATTTTTGCTTTAAAAGGCTACGTCAGCCATGATCTAATCATTACTATAAAAAAAAAGAAGAATTTACCAGTTGTACATCTAACCTCAGGTTTGCATGCCGCCACGTTTCTTTACTACTTAAAAAAAAAATTACAAAAAAATTGGTCAAAGGAACTAAGTTAAAGCAAGAAAAAATCAATAAAGGTCGAAACTAGCGTAAAAAACGTCCATATTCAATATGTATTGAAATTTTTACTTGAAAACCCTAGGTCCGTCCATGCCTTAACAATTTCTAGTTAAGAAAAGAAGTTCTAGTCATAATTTTTTCTACTTTTCCAGCACATTTAATCTGCAAAATAATTTGATGAGAATAACTTACAGAAACAAGAAAAATCAATGAAGGTGAAAAATGGCGTATAAAACATAAGTATTCAATAAATATGGCAATATTCGCTAGAAAAACGCTACGTCAGCCATGACTAAACCATTCCTAGTAAAAAAAGAAGGAATTTACTAGCTTTATATCTAACCCGAAGTTTTCATGCAGCTGCAAAAAATTTATTCGCA
Source organism: Artemia franciscana (assembly GCF_032884065.1). NCBI lineage: Eukaryota > Metazoa > Arthropoda > Branchiopoda > Anostraca > Artemiidae > Artemia > Artemia franciscana. Next base: position 5,192,175 of record NC_088877.1, read on the forward strand.
GCAACAAAAACGTAAGTTAATCCTTGTCTTAACCATTCTCCGCTAAAAAAAATAGAGGTCACTAGTGGTATATCTAACCCCAAGTTTTCATGGAGCTACGAAAACGGCAGTTTTGTTCCCACTTTTTTTACAAATAAAATTGCAAAATAATTTGGTCATGGTAATTGAGAAAAATAAAAGTTGAAGAAAAAGGGTTACCATATTTATAAACAATTGTTCGTATATTTGGTGACAGATAATAGCCAGGATTTTGTATCCATTGTTGGAACCGATTAGTGGCAGCAGTAACAATGTCGTCGACATTTACGTCGCATGCAAAATCTAGAATTGTTGATCGCAACAAGCTGCAAAAGAACAATAAAATAATAAATAAAACAAATAAAATAAGAACAATAAAAGAACAATAAAATGCAAGTAATCTAAGAAACTCGAGCTATTATTACCAATGATTAGCCTACTGAAGTATACCTATTTGTGGAACAAATATTGTAAGGGCCGCGCACACATTTTTCGAAGTGGGTGAAAGAAAGGAAAAGGAGGGGAGAGAAGCTACAATTTTTCCAGGGGAGGGGGCTTACGATTAAAATCTTTTTTGTCAGTAACAAATCATATTATTTCCGAAAGGTGGCTTTCGACTTTTTAACCTTTGTAAATTTTACATAGCAGAAGGGAAGAGGGGCTGAAGTTTTCGGGATCTCTGCCAGGGAGACCTCCATGCATAAAGTAAAGAATAATAACAAAGAAGGAGAATCAGATAAAGATGCATAAAAGCAGGAGTAACGGAGAATTGATATTGACCAGTGGGTAAGGCTTGAACTAATGACACTGATACTGGGAAGAATCTTAGTTAATAGTTATGTATATTTGACGATCATCCCCTTTAATATACAACTTTTTTTCTACCTCTACATTGCTCCATAAAGATTTTTCTTTGTTCCAAACATAGGTGGAAGTCGTGTTCCAAATATAGATTCCAAACATTGCTAGAGCTAGCTGTGAATTAGTTTATTATACGGTGGTTCAGTTGCACAAGGGTTGGTTGTACTAGGGTTCCGTTTCACGGTGGTTTAGTTGTAAGGGGACTCCTTTGCATAGGGGCTCCATTGTATAGGGGTCCAGTTACACGGGTGTTCAGTTTAATGAGGTTGAGTTGTATGGGGGTTGAGTTACACAAGGGTTTAGTTATTTATTTTCCTTTCCAAGCTTCAAACACCACAAATGTTGTTCCATTTATGTAGACGCTCGTTATAAGAAAGAGCATAATTAAGAAACCAAGAAATGAGGTTGATTTTCAGCCTGTTGGAAATCAAGCGAAAGCAAAAAGGTAAAGTAGATATTTCGGCAAAGACCTCCGCCAAGTCGTCCTCAGTACTCAAGACAGAAAAATTAACGAACAACGAAAACCAAAAGTCACCAGCCTTTTGAAGTGAACTACAACAAGACCAAGAGAACACCCTCGTTTTTTTTTTTTTTTTTTTTTTTTTTTTTTTTTTTTTTTTTTTTTAAATGATGTGAATAATCAGTGTGGTCTTGGATTTGAACTTGGATAATAGATAGAAGCCAAATAGCGCAGATGAGCAAGACAGATGAGCATGGCAAATGGTTAAACACTTATATGTTTTACTTGGTTACTGGCCCCTATTCATGGGGGGAATACCAAATTTGAACCTCCAATCCACGAATTGTTTATTGTGACTGGTAAGTTGGTCTTTTAAAATTCAGGCAAAAACACTTGACCCCCCCCCCAAATAAAACTTCTTCTGGTGACAACAAACAAAAATCCCCACTTAGTTATGAACGGCTTGGCAAACAATGTAAGAACCGGAAAATGCATGACAAAGTGTGAGATGGTACATTGTCCAAATAAAAAACTACCTTTTTTCCATAGTTTAAATGTATATTATCCAGATTTATTAAAGGTATTCAGGAAGAATTTAAAGTTTATAGTACTAATTAGCAGTTTGGCCACCAGAAAGCAAGTGCAAAAGTACATTCCAATGAATATTGTTACACAACAAACGGAACTATTTCAACTTTTAGTTAAAACATTCTAACGAGTCTAAGTAAGGATGAAGTTCTGTTTTTTTTATGCATGGACAGACGCTTAGTTCCTGAGTACGTGAAGCAGGGTTTATAATTCCACCAATAGCGTCTGAAACTACAGAAATACAGCTAACAGAGTTCGGTACAAAAAAATTATTTGGTAGAGAATTGCTTACAATGTGTTTACTTTATTCTTACTGATAATAACCTTTATTAGAAAATAACTTACTTTATTCTTACTTTATAACTACTTACTTTATAACTACTTTATTCTTACTGATAATAACCTTTATTAGAAAATAACTTACTTTATTCTTACTTTATAACTACTTACTTTATAACTACTTTATTCTTACTGATAATAACCTTTATTAGAAAATAACTTGAGTTAGGTTTATAAAATAGTTGATCTAAACGCACAGAGTATTGTTTAACTTCTTAATGTTTGTTCCCTTTATGTTTATTGTATATAATATATTTAATTTATGTTTACTAACAAAAAACTTGTTACTTTGATGTAGGATCTTAAAATATCTGACTTGAAGGTACTGAGTAACAGTAACAAGTTACTGAGCACGTACTAGTAAGCAACACTAACACTATTAAACAATTTACTAGATGTTGACTACTTAATGTTTGTTCACTTTATGTTTACTGTTTACACTACGTTTAATCTATGTCAATTAACAAGAAACAAATTATTTTGAAGTAAGTTTTAAAAATATTTGATTCGAGGGTACTGAGTTACAGTAATAGGGTACTGAGCACACACTAGTAAATAATATTAACAGTAGTAAACAATTTACTAAATGTTGACTATTTAATGTATGTTCATTTCATGTTTACTATTTACAATCCGTTTAATTTATGTTTACTAACAAAAAACCAATTACTTTGACGTAGCTTTTAAAAAAATGTGATTTGATGGTACTGAGTAACAGTAATATCGCACTGAGCACGTACTAGAAAGTGATATTAACAGTAGTAAACAATTTAATTGATGTTTACTATTTAATGTATGTTCACTTTTTGTTTACTATTTACAATGTATCTAATTTATGTTTACTGACAAAAATCCTATTACTTTGAAGTAGACGTATAAAATATGATTTGAAGGTGCTGAGTAACACTAATAAGTATACTGAGCACATACTAGTAAATAACACTAACAGTAATAAACAATTTACTAGACGTTGACTATTCAATGTATGTTCACTTTATGTTTATTGTTTACAATCCGTTTAATTTATGTTTACTAACAGAAAACCTATTGCTTTGAAGTAGGTGTACAAAATATGATTTGAGGGTACTGATTAACAGTAATAAGTTAACTGAACACGTACTAATAAATAACACTAACAGTAGTAAACAATTTACTAGATTTTGACTATCTAATGTATGTTCACTTTATGTTTATTGTTTACAATATGTTTAATTTATAGTTGCTAACGAAAAAAACAAACAATTCTTTTATAAATATTTATTTAAAAAAAAATTAAACCAAGAATTACTAACTTGCCTAAGCGAGCAAGTTATCACTCGTAGCATTCGTTTCCTTCTTTCTACTATTTCTATAAGAAAACTCAAAGAAAGGAATTATTAATATGCCTTAATGAGCAGGTTATTTTCCTCATACCTTTTTTTTTTATTTTTTTTCTCAATCACCAGCTTTCCTAATTGAGGAAGTTATCACTTATAGCTCCTTTTTTCCTTTCTTTCTACTATTTCTATAAGAAAATTTAAAAAGAGGAAGTTATTGAGGAAGCTAATTGAGGAATTTATCACTTATAGCTCCTTTTTTCCTTCCTTTCTACTATTTCTATAAGAAAATTTAAAGAGAGAATTACCAACTTGCTTAAATGAGGAAGTTATCAGTTATAGCTTCTTTTTTCCTTCCTTTCTACTATTTCTATAAGGATACTTAAAGAGAGAATTACCAACTTGCCTAATTGAGGAAATTATCACTTACAGCTTCTTTTCTCCTTCCTTTCTACTATTTCTATAAGGATATTTAAAGAATCACCAGCTTGCCTAATTGAGGAAGTTATCACTTATAGCTCCTTTTTTCCTTTCTTTCTACTATTTCTATAAGGATATTTAAAGAGAGAATTACCAACTTGCCTAATTGAGGAAGTTATCATTTATAGTTTCTTTGCTCCTTCCTTTCCACTATTTCTATAAGGACATTTAAGGAAAAAAATACTAACTTGCCAAAATAAGCAAGCTATCATTTTGAGCTTTCTTTTTACTTCCTTTATTATTTTTCTGTAAGAAAATTTAAAGAAAGGAGTTACTAACTTGCTTAAGTGAGAATCGTCATCGTCCCAACCAATGTCCAGAGCTGGATCCGTGGCTAAAGATTTCAAATAATTCTGGAAAAGAAAATCATAATTGGCTGGTAATTTATTAGAACATTAAACAAAACAAAAGAAAATTAATCATAACATATATGTTAAATAAATTAATATTAATTAATAATTTATATGAATTAATTAATTTTTTAATAAATTAATTAATTGAATTAATTAATTAATAAATTAATTAATTTATATGAAAATTAATCATAACATATGATGAACAGTGTCTCTACTACCCCCAAATTTTTCAAGTTTCCCCAAATGAAAATTGGGCTCTCCAATACCTCCCAGATAATCAACATTCATAAATACAGGTACGTTAACAAGAAATAAAAACCGTTAAATTTCGTTAACATTAATTTTTGTGGAGACTTAGAGGACTGACAAGAGCTCTAAATAGGAGCTCTATATCTAGATCAAGAGGTCTAAATCACCTTAACATAGGTTTTTATTCGATTCGATTTGAGCATCATAAAAAAATAGATACTACGATACCTCCCCAAAATATTACCTCTGTAAATACACGAACGTCAACGCGAAATGCAAATCGTTAATTTTTTATAACGTTAATTTACGAGAACATTTTGAAGGAAGGCAAGAGCCTTATTAAGAATTACATTAAAAAAGTTTCTTAAAATAGATCATTCGATTGACTTAGAGCCCCCCTCCCCTCCCCACCCAAGAAAATCAAATCTTCCGATACGTTCCCAAAATATCACCTCCGTAAATCCAAAAACGTCAACACAAAATACAAATAGCTAATTTTTGATAACGTTAATTTATGGGAAATTTTAAAGGATTCATTTTTCTTTCTGGAATAGTGGAAGCACTTATGATGCGATGTAAAAGGCACAGTAATCGTAAATTTGAAACATTTGGTGTATAATCAGAGCGTCAATTCGAAACTATTTGTCATTATATGTAATTTAAATTGATTGATTTTGATAGCCATTCAATATAAAAGGCAAACACATTCAATCAATTTAAACTGATACTCCTAGACAAATAAAAAAGTGCAGGACTTTAGAGAACTCTACTGCAATACATTTCATCGCCATCTGTTGTCCCATGGATGAATAATACCATCTGTCGTCACCTGGCTGATATCTTACGTCTCAAAAAAAAAAATATCTTAAACCCTGGTTTCATTGTGATTAAAAACAGAACTAGCACGAGTAATTAAGCAATGATAAAGAAATTAATTCCTCAGTCCATGTTTGATGAAAAAATGGAGGCCCTTAACTCCGCTTTGAGCGTGGAAAAGGAATTTTGGAGGATCTTTTTGAGCGACTTCTATTCTACCGCCATTTTTAACCAAATGGGAGACTGCACAAATGGGCTGAAGTCTTCCATTTGTACGGTCATACGTGAGTTTATAACCTTCTGTTGATATACTGCAATACTTAATAAAACGGAATGCTTGAGCGCAGGAGTTTTATGTAGAGTCTCCGTTCCTCAAAAAAATGCAACACTGGACACTCACACAAAAGATATTTTGTGTGAGCTTCTCCTATGCAACTGAGCCCCCGTGCAACTGAAGTCTTGTGTAACTGAATCCTCTTGTAACTCTTGTGCAACTGAACCACCGTAATCAGTTTCTCAGTATTCTACAAACATGAGGAAACATCATTAGTTAAATCACAAATTAAAATATTTACATGCTCAACCTCGTTGGCATTGTTTACTTTTCAAAGTAATAATATAAATGCCTATCAAGACGATTCATAAAAAAGCTGTTTTGTTGTCGGACATCACAAACCATTAAAGCATGATTTATTCTCCCTTTTTTATGTCTGTTAATGGGGGTTACCTTCGCCCTGTCACTGTCTACAGGTCTGGGCGTTAATCCCCCAGAAAATACACCCATTCAGAAATACCCCCACTCATCTGCTGGTTGGTTTCAAATCGCTGTTGACTTAAAAAAAAAAGGGACTAGAACTCTCAATTTCTGATTAAACGAGTAAATGAGCCGGAGGTGAGGATGAGGAAGGGGTAGTCCCTTCCTGTAGATTAAATTCTTCCTATTTTGGGGTTTAATATTATTTTCTACTTTCATAAATAACAGCAGAGAGCAGAAATATTCCCAGAAATCAAGAGGGATTAAATAACAACTAATTTTTAAGGTGTGATTTAAAAATCTATAGTTGTTTTGTAATTAAGGAGGAAGGGAGATGCCTCAAACGGTGCATTTAAGTACCAAAACATCCCAACTCTGAATGGGCCTTCAGATAAAAAGAGAATTAGTCCTAACGGAAAGATAAGAGGAGGATGGAGGTAGAAATTGATATATAGTCCCTAGGGCCATATCCAGGACTTTTGTTTGAGGGGTAATTTTATCTAGGGGAGGAAAAAAAAAGAAAAAACACATAGAAAATTTGAATTGATATTTGATACCTCTTGATATCGGGAAAATTTCTGCTCTATGTTATTATTATGAAAGTAAAGAGTAACATTAAACCCCACAATGAGCAGAACTTATTCCGTATAAGAGGGGATTGTCCCTTCCTCATCTCTACCTCATGATCGTAGGAAGTTTGGAGGATGGTCGTAGAAACTTCAGGAGGGGACAAAAGTTAAAACAAAATATCAAAAATCTGAATCGATATTCAATCTCTCTTGATTTCTGGGAATATTTCTGCTCTACATTATTATCATGAAAGTAAAAAGCAATTTTTAATGAGCAGAATTCATTCCAAAAAAAAGGAGATTGTCCCCCTCCTCATCTCCTCCTCCGCCTCATAGTCGCTGAGACTTTGGAGGATGGTGCAGAGTTGCAAGGGGGGGGGGTTCCGTTACAGAGTTTCAGCTGCTTAGGGTTTAGTTACACGGTGGTTGCGTTACACGCACACCCCCATGAGATTTCACCCATCATAGGCTGTTTCTCGGCCCATAGCAACTTCGACCCTCATTCGCCGCTCTACTTAAAGATAAACATGAGCTAAAAGCTCACATTGCACTTGTGACGAGGTCAGAAGAGCCAAGAGCCAATTTTCCTTTAAAAGGAAAATCAGAGGCTGAATGCCGGTCGGGATTTAAAATAAGAGCTCTGAGTCACGGAACCTTCTAAATATCGAAATTAATTAAGATCCGTTTTTCCCCACATAAGTTAAAAATACCTTAATAATTCTAATTTTTCCTCTCTCTTCAGCCCCCCAGATGGTCGAATCGGGGAAAACAACTTTATCAAGTCAATCCGTGCAGCTCCCTGACAAGCCTACCAATTGTCATCGTCCTAGCACGTCCAGAATCACTAAACTCGCCAAATCACTGAATCCCACCACCTAACTCCCCCAAAAAGAGCGGATCCAGTCCGGTTACGTCAATTACGTATCCACGACACTTATAAGCGTTTTGCAAGATTTCCGGTTTCCCCTTCCAACTCCTTCCAATGTCAACAGATCTGGCCAGGATTTGAAAGGAGAGCTCAGAGACATGAGTTCCCTCTAATTATCAAATTTCATTAAGATCTGGTCACCCATTCCTAAGTTAAAAATACCTCGACTTTTCTAATTTTTCCAAATTAATAACCCCCAGCTCCCCCAAAGAGAACGGATCAGTACCAATTATGTCAATCTCATATCTATATCTTGTGCTTATTCTTCCTATCAAGTTTCATCTCAATCTCTCCACTCTAAGTGTTTTACAAGATTTCCAGTTTCTAAGATTTCTGTTTGTAAGACCTCTGTTTGTTCCGGTTTGTAAGACCCTCTATGTCCCTGAATCCGATCACCCATTCGTAAAATACCTCGATGTTCACGTTTTCCAAGAAGTCCAGTTTCCCCCTCCAACTCCCTTCAATGTCACCAGATCTAGTCTGGATCTAGTCAGAGTTCTAAAGAACAAGATCTTTCTAGATATCAAATTTCATTAAAATCTGATCACCCGTTCACAAATATCTCACTTTTTCTAATTTTTCCGAATAGCTTCCCCCCTCCACCAACTCCACCAAAGAGAGCGGATCCAGTCCGGTTGTATCAGTCACCTATCTTGGACTTGTGCATATTCTTTCCACCAAGTTTCACCCTGGTCTCCCCGCTTTAAGTGTTTTCCAAGATTTCCGATCCCCCCCCCCCGCCCTAAATGAAACTGGATCCGGTCGGGACTTAAAATAAGATATCTGAGTTTCAAGGTCCTTCTAAATATGAAATTTCATTAAAATACGATCAAACTTTCGTAAGTTAAAAACACCTCATTTTATCTGATTTTTTTTAACTACCCCCCCCCCCATATCCAACAAAGAGAGCAGATGCGTTCCGGTTATGTCAATTCCGTATATAGGACTTGTGCTAATTTTTCTAACCAAGTTCCATCCCGATCCCTATACTCAAAGGATTTTCCAAGATTTCAGGTTCCGCCACCCCCCAGCTTCCTCTTCACCGGACCCGGTCAGGATTTAAAATAAGAGCTCTGAGATATGACATCCTTCCAAACATCAAACCTCAATAAGATCCAGTTACTCGTTCGTAAGTAAAAAATACCTCACTTTTTTTAATTTTTCAGAATTAACCCTCCTCCTCCCAACTCCCCCGAAGAGAGCGGATCCGTTCCAGTTATGTCAATCACGTATCTAGGACTTATGATCATTTTTACCACCAAGTTTCATTCCGATCTCTCCACTCAAAGCGATTTCAATATTTTAGGCCAGTCCTCAATTCCCCCCAATGTCACCAGATCCAGTTAGGATTTAAAATAAGAGCTCTGAGACACGATATCCTTCCAAACTTCAAATTTCATTAAGATCCAATCACTCCTTCGTAAGTTGAAAATACCTCATTTTTTTATTTTTTCAGAACTAACCCTCCCCCGAACTCCCCCAAAGAGAGTGGATCCGTTCCACTCTAATTGTCGTTAAAATAAGAGCTCTGAGACATGATATCCTTCCAAACATCAAATTTTAATAAGATCCCATCACTCCATCGTGAGTTAAACTACCTCACTTTTTTTTAATTTTTCAGAATTGACCCTCCTCCTCCCAACTCCCCCGAAGAGGATCCGTTCCAGTTATATCAATCACTTGTATAGGACTTATGGTTATCTTTACCACCAAATTTAATTCCAATCCCTCCACTCTAAGCATTTTCCAAGATTTCAGGTTCTGCCACCCCCAACTTCCTCTTCACCGGACCCGGTCGGATTTAAAGTAAGAGCTCTGAGACATGATATCCTTCCAAACATCAAATTTCAATAAGATCTGATCACTCCTTCATAAGTAAAAAATACCTCACTTTTTTAATTTTTCAGAATTGACCCTCCTCCTCCCAAATCCCCCGAAGAGAGCGGATCCAGTCACGTATCTAGGACTTATGATTATTTTTACCACCAAGTTTCATTCCGATTTCTCCACTCTAAGCGTCTTCCAAGATTTTAGGTTCCCCCACTCAACTCCCCCCAAAGTCACCAGATCCGGTCGGGATTTAAAATAAGAGCTCTGAGGCACGATATCCTTCCAAGCAGCAAATTTCATTAACATCCGATCACTCCTTCGTAAGTTAAAAATGCCTATTTTTTTCTAATTTTTCAGAATTAATTCTCCCCTCTCCCCCAAACTCCCTCTAAGAGAGTGGATCCGTTTGGGTTATGTCAATCACTTATCTAGAGCTTGTGCTTATTTTTCCCACCAAGTTTCATCCCGATCCCTCCCCTCTAAGCGTTTTCCAAGATTTTAGGTACCCCCCTCAATTCCCCCCAATGTCACCAGATCCTATGGCGATTTAAAATAAGAGCTCTGAGACACAATATCCTTCCAAACTTCAAATTTCATTAAGATCCAACCACTCCTTCGTAAGTTAAAAATACCTCATTTTTCTAGTTTTTCAGAATTAACCCCCCCCCCCAACTCGCCTAAACAGAGCAGATCCGTTCCAGTTATGTCAATCACGTATCTATGACTTGTGATTATTTTTCCCACCAAGTTTCATCCCGATCCCTCCACTCTAAGCGTTTTCCAAGATTTTAGGTTCTCCCAACCAACTCCTCCCAATGTCACCGGATCCAGTCAGGATTTAAAAAAAGAGCTCTGAGGCACGATATCCTTCCAAACATCAAATTTAATTAAGATCACATCACCCGTTCGTAAGTTAAAAATACTTACTTTTTCTATTTTTTCGAATTAACCGACCCCCACTCCCCCCCCCCAGATAGTCAAATTGGGAAAACGACTATTTCTAATTTAATCTTGTCCGGTCCTTGACACACCTACCAAATTTCACCATCCTAGATTACCTAGAAGTGCGTAAAGTAGCAAAACATGGACAGACAGACCGACAGAATTCGCGATCGCTATATATGCATGTATATATGTATATATTTATTTCCCATCAAAAGAAACAGATGGAGTATAAGATAAAAAACCAAAAAACACACTACAAAAGAATACACAAACACAAGAAAAATAAAGAACAAATGGATATTTAACTACAAAAAACAAAAGTTTACTGCCTCAAAATAATTGCCCAAGGATGAGTAGCAATATTAGAGTTATATCTGGCGATCTGGGCTATCCTTGCTTCATTAGAATCGATAATCCCATACCGACTTGTCACAATGCGGTTACTTGTCCATGGTGGAAGCCGTAAGAGGTACTTTGCATATTTATAATATGTAGACCGCAATTCTTTCTTATCTTCCTTTTGGAATATCCTCCAAAAGGGACTTAAATACAGATAATGGGGTAGTGCCATTGCATTATATAGATGGGCCAAAATCCGCCGATCAAACTGACGCTTATAAACTACAACACGGCTATACGGAAAAGAGATCCGCTTCTGCAGATGACTCTGCAAAAGATGACGCGTTTCAAGCATAGACCGACCAATAGGGATCCCCAAATAAACTATGTGTTCGGCAAGCCGAACGGCAAGCCGAACAGTAGCACCACCCAACCTAACATCAACAGTAGACCCTTGCTTAGCATTAAACAACAACACATCTGATTTCTTTTCGTTAAACTGAAGGCCTGTTTTTCCATATTCTACTTGAAACTGGATAAAATTCTCCTCTAAACCGCTATATGTCACTTGGTTAATACCAAGTGCCATAAAAAGGCTTTTATCCCATACATTACTAATAAATTAATAAAACTTCCAATTACTTTTCTTCTCCTAATCATTTTTACAAAATTGCTGGTTTATATATATATATATATATATATATATATATATATATATATATATATATATATATATATATATATATATATATATATATATATATATATATATATATATATATATATATTGCTAATACTAAAAATTGAGCCCCTAAAATTTTTTAATTTTCTATTTACTCATCCTACATACTATTGTTGTGGTTGGCTTATGGAAGATATACTACATCCTACCTCGGCAACCCCAACGCTAGGCTTGAGCGTGGTAGGGTACCGTAAGGTAACTGCTCGAGAACTTTTGAAAGTTACCACCATGTTTTTAAACAGATGTTAGAGGATATGTCTGACCATTTGAAGCAATGTTGTCTTTAGGAAATTTTGTCTATAAAATGAGCCTACCATCCACAGACACTAATCGCCCAAGGCCCGAGTTTCACATTGATCACGAGTAAAACAATTTCTATTGGCTTCCTTAATTTTCTGAAGCCAAATCAGCTATCTTCACTGTGTTAATATGATATCTAAAATTTTCTAATTATCCGTTATATATGTTCCTATTGTAGTTGGCTTTGGGTAGCTACACTGTGGTTGGCAACCATACTGTTAGGCTTGCAAGGTACCACGCTGAGCTTGGTATGTACTTGACAGCAACTCCTTCAGAATCTTTGAAGGCTATCATCATACTTTCTGAAAATATTTTAGCAGACATTTTTAACTTAACGAAGCAATGTTGTTTTCGAAAAATGATGACGTAAAAAAAAAAAAAAAAATAACCATCCACTTAGATGTTAGTTATTTAATTACCAGAGGTAGCAAGATATTACTAGGCAAATCGATTACACTGGAAGTTTCATAATACAATTTCTATGAAAATACATTTTCCAGTTTCAGCATTTTTTTGACAAAATGAACTTTTCAGAATTTCTTCTTTCCGGTAAACAAATCCTAGTTGTTTACCTTCGACTCAAATCCACCATAGCAACCATATCCTTGTTTCATTTTAGATTTTTAATGTTGTCTCATTTTATCAAATTGGGCAGTTAAGATAGCTGGTTTAATAATTTAAGTTGTCGCAAATAAATATATTTTATAATTTCTCCCCCCCTTTGTGCATACAACAGCATTTTTTACTACGACTTCATTGATGATTCTCACTAGCTTAACGCTGTTTGACCTAATCCATTAATTGGCCTTATTAAAAAATATAAAAAGGCTTACTCTGAATGGAATGTAGATGGCACTGTCTCTCAAAAGTGTTTTCATTCTTCCAAGAGAGCTCCTTGCCGCTGACCAAGGAGTTGGATGTCTCTCATTAGTTAAGTATGCAACCATATCCAAGGCAACACTAAACGAAGAATGTCCTGACTCAGCAAGAGAAAAAGAGTCATCGATTAGGGAGGCTCTGTCAGCTGCTTCTAGAGCCTGAAATAAGAGTCATATATAATGGTCGTAGTCAAAGAAGTCAGAGTAAGTGAAAGAGTCATACACAGAGATCATACATAATTCAGAATTTGAGAAGAGAAACAATATAACTTTCTATTTTCAACCTAATTTAAAAATTTCAGTTAAGATGCTCCTACCCAGGGTCGTATCCATGATTTATTTATTTATTTATAATTTTTTTTTTTTTGGGGGGGGGGAGGGGGCAAGAAAACGGTTTTTTTTACGGGGGTAGGGTACAATTTTTTTTTAAAAACGCATCAAAGATTTGTTTATATTCAGTTTTGTTACATTTCTACTGGTCGAGCAAACATTTCGGGGGAAGGGGGGTTCAGACCACCAAATCCGTCCCCCTGGATACGGCCTTTTTCTCACCACACAATCAAATTTTAGTTTTCGTCTACTGAATGTAGTCTATTGAATGTAGGATATCATGCATGCTACACGTTATCAACACTCGAATCAGCTTTTCAAAACGAAAAACTCTGACCTTCAATTTTATTTAAGGTCAGACATTAAGGAAAAAATTTACTGATAGATAAGATTCACGCAAATAGTATTTTGCTGAATAAATCAGCTATAAATTAGAGACATATCAAAACATATAGATTAACAGTGAATACTTGGAGTATTGTACATTTCACAAAACATATCATTTAGTAAGGAACAGCTTCTGGCAAGGGTAATATCGTTATTGTCAAGCAAAAACCCTATATCTTCCTTTTTCTATGTTTTTCGGGAGGTGGAAAAATAAGGAGTGAGAAATATTCCCCATCTACCCTATCTTGTCTCCAGCTAGCTAATTTTGTTGATCATTATAAGCGTGTGTTGAGTGTATTTAATAGTTTTCTTCAGTCTTTTTATTATAAGATGCTTAAACCGCTTTTACCATACCGTCTCCTGCAGGCTCATGTCCAGCCTGTAGAAATATCTGAAATTCGCCGGGCTTTAAGAAAAATTAAGCGTTCAAATAGCCTTGATGGTGACGGCCTTTCTTACCGATTTTTTGCTTATGATTGTCCTGCTCTACTTAACCATCTACAAATATTTTTCCAGTCTTGCTTAGCACAGTCGCTTGTTCCTGATAGTTTCCTTTGTGGCCGTGTAACGTCTATTCAAAAGCGAGGCAAGGACCCCACGTCATGTGTGAATTATCGTCCCATTACAGTATCGTGTTTCTTAAGTAAGTTGCTTGAACATTTGTTACTACCAGAAATTGAGTCGAATTGTGATTTTACGCCTTTTCAATTTGGTTTTCGGATAAGTTTCGGTTGCTCCCATGCACATCATGTTTTAAGCCGACTCATGAAAGATGCCGTAAAAGCTAAAATGTCTTTATACTGTCTTACTGTTGATATTTCTGGAGCTTTCGATAATATTGTGCACTCTCAGGCTCTATTTTCCCTTGCGTCTTCATGTGTTAATCCTTCCGTACTAAGTTTATTGTCTTCTTGGTATTCAAAGTCTAAAATTCAAGTTACCTGGAATGGCCAAATATCTGACCCGGTAAAAATTAATAAGGGAGTTCGGCAAGGTGCCGTATTGTCTCCTAGTATATTTAAATGCGTGCTTGCATCGTGCCTGCGTCCCCTTAGAAGTTCTGTTTTTTACGGTAATACTGGTTTGTCTTCTATTGCATATGCAGATGACGTTCTTCTTGTTGCCCGGACTCGCCGTGGATTGCTTTCTAATTTTACTATATTAACCAATGAATTATCTAAGATTGGACTGTCAGTTAATGCGTCTAAATGCGAGTTTATTTGTTTTAATAGCCCTTATGCGGTCGCTCCATTCGTTGCTGGGACTGCAATTCTGCCATGTTCTTCTTTAGTTAGTTGGCTTGGTCTGTGTTTCGGCCCAACACTTTCCACTACCTGTTCATCCCTAGTGAATCAAGCAGTGAAAAACCTACGCGTCGCTTACGGAAAAATATCCTCAAACAAAAGCCGTTACAACCGCAACGGTTTGTGCATGATTTATAACGCTTATTGCGCCCCTGTGCTTTTGTTTTTATCAGGCATGGCTCATCTGTTTCGTAAGAAAGATCGACATACTCTACGTACGGCTTATTTCAGATATTGCAAATTCCTCCTCCGGCTTCCTAGATGGCACCGAAACAAAAAAATTATTGCTCGATTTGGTATAGTAGATGTGCCTTCTCGGATTCGGTCTTCCAGTGACGATTTATGTAAAAAGACTGTCAACTTTATTCACGTTTATGACCCTCTGCAGCCTTTTTTCCATATTGATACTGGTTGATTAGTCCATGTTGTCTTTTGTTAGTTTGAATTTTGTTTTTCTTCGCTGTTTATCGTATTTGTTTTTGTTTATTTATTTATAATACTCCGTACTTTGTGTTTTTTATACTTTACGGGTAATAAAGTTCATTCATTCATTCATTCATACATAAAAGAAAAGAAACAACTTGACTAAATCCGTTCTAACAAAAAAGCCGATATGTGGTTTCTGCTTGGGAAAATCCCTAATAGCCTATGGCAAAGTGTCCAGCGGATAACGCGTATTTCGAGAAATAATGCAATTCAGCTATATAGTTTTAATCAAAACTCGAATATAAAAAATAAAAATTTTAAATCCCTTATCAATAGGCTATTTTTCAGACTATTCGCCATTTTCTTTGTCTTCATCAGTCTCAAAAAGGGTCTTGTTCGTGTCCTTTGAAGTTTTCAAACTGTCGTGTTCATGATGGAATAATTGCAGAACCACCATCTTCTTGCAGAGGCCCACAAGATCTTTCTTCTTTACTTCTAAAACAAGAATTTCTGCAGTATAACTAGCCAACAGCACTTGCTTTTTGAAGAAAAGTTCAAACCATCTTTCATCTATTTCCGTAATATTGGTGTGCAAATTTTTAATTGATTAGTTTCTAGGAAACTATACCGACCTAAGTTCACTCCACGGAATTTTTGTTTTGTATTCCGTACGGTAGATAGGATGATGGGTGTCTTGAGCTGCCTTCCAGTCAACGAAGTATTTGAACGTCAGTACTCCGACAATGTAGGGGGCTGGATTTTGTTTACAGTTTGGATAAGAGTCGTCCATTGACTTGGTGCATACACTGCGATTCCTCTTACTTTGTTTTCAACCGCAGAAGGTATCCTGTCTACGGCCAGTAGCGAATGTCCAGAAAGAAGGAATGTCACCTTAATTATCGCTATTCTTTTATATTGCTAAAGAATTGAAAAGAGCATTGCAAGCATTTGGTGGTTTTGGTTTTGACCACTACAACAATCACAGGACAGGCCGCTGTCTCAATAGTGCCTCTACTATCGACTTCTCCAATCCACCGTGGAAGACAAGTTATAATTTCATTTGCCTCCCGGTTTCTGCTCTTCTGCTCTAGAAAAAGGAACATCCATTCTTAGTCACATTCTCGTAAACTATAAAATTGTAGCTAGCATATTTTGGAGAAAAGCTAATTAAAATTTCCTCTCCGGGGGCACATACAAACACTAGAGAGGGCTCATTTGATCGGAAATTAAAAGTTATAATTCACTTTTAAAGAGTCAAAAGAGGGCGAAGGGCAATTAGCCCCCCACGCAAAGTGCCCCCATCTGCCCCCCCCCCCAAAAAAAAAAAAAGATATAGCCCCCATCAACGTGAAGTTTCAGCACATTGCTGGGGTGCTTCCATAGATCACTTGGTGGCTGGTTTCTGTATTATGTGATTTGTACATGCCAACTTTTCACTTTCTGTCATATTCTGAGCAGACTGTATCCTTTCACAGAGCACGCATTTATCCTTCCTCACTTTGTGGAAGCTTAAATCAAACTCATTGAGGATGTTAACAAAGGGCCACCTCAAAAGGATGGCTTTAAAATTTTTCTGCAGTATTCTGTGTACAGCACGAATATGTCCGACTTATTTTGAAATTTTGAGGTAAATACTTCTTCGTTGAAGAAAGGCGGTATAGCAGGTAACTCTTTTATACGCTTTCTTGCATGCTTGAGACATCCCTTGGTACCTTATCGGGACGGTTTGATTTCTTATCCTTTTTTCGAGAAAATCCCAAGTCATAATTCTTAGCTACATTTCTTACAGCAAACTACCCAAGATCTAGGGCTGCCCAAACAAATTTTAGATAAACTTTCTTCTCATTGGATGTTAAAAAGAGGATGTTAACAAAGGGCCACCTCAAAAGGATGGCTTTAAAATTTTTCTGCAGTATTCTGTGTACAGCACGAATAAGTTCGACTTATTTTGAAATTTTGAGGTAAATACTTCTTCGTTGAAGAAAGGCGGTATAGCAGGTAACTCTTTTATACGCTTTCTTGCATGCTTGAGACATCCCTTGGTACCTTATCGGGACGGTTTGATTTCTTATCCTTTCTTCGAGAAAATCCCAAGTCATAATTCTTAGCTACATTTCTTACAGCAAACTACCCGAGATCTAGGGCTGCCCAAACAAATTTTAGATAAACTTTCTTCTCATTTTCATCATCATGGGTATATATATTCTTTCTTCTTGTTTCTGCTCTCAGAGTTAGCTTGAAAAAGGTTCAAAATAAGCGTGGGGAACAGTAAGAAAATAGTAAGAAAAGATTCTTTTTCTTTGTTCGTCTGAGGTTTTGCAAAACTTACGCCTTCAATTTTATGAAAGACAGGGTTTAGCCTGATTTCTCTTGCTTTTATTTACCTTTTCACTACCTTTCCTCATCATACACTTTTCCTAAATCTCACAAGATTTTTCTTTCCTGGCTTTTATTTGAACACTTTTTTTTTAGTAGAAGACCTTCCTGACTTTCTGAATCCGATTCAAACACATGGTCTAGAAGAGGAGCTTCTTCCTCATCTTTGGTTTCCTCTCTGAATTCTTTTGCACCAATTGTGTCTGTTTCCTTACTCTCCAAATCAAAGGCTTCATTGAAGGTACCTTCACCACTCCAAATACTAGCTTCGGGTAAATCTAAGCTTACTTCAGGTAAATCTCCAGAACTCTTTTCTTCCTGTTGAGGTGGCTCGGTTTCGTCGTCTTTGCTGGAATTATAGTTTCTTTCTGACAAAATGTGGCTCAAATTCTCAAAACTCATCTACGGCTATCAAACCATTACCAATCCATCTAGGGCTATAACGAGAGAAAGGTTGAGATGGCTTGGGCACGTTCTGCGGATGAAGGATGATAGATTGCTGAAGACTGTCCTTTTTGGCCGACCGTGAAGGGCTAAGCGGAAAGCAGGTTGTCCGCGGTTGGGTTGAGAGGATGTCATGAGGAAAAATTTAAGGGAAATGGGAACTTCCTGGGAGGGTGTAGAGAGGGGGCTTTGAATAGGTTGGGATGGAGGAAGAGTGTGCGTAGCTGTGTTGACCTCAGGAGGCTTGGTGCTACGGTAACTTGTTAGTAGTTGTAGTACTAACAAAAATAACACGGTAAAGCATAGAATAACGGTTTTCCGGAAAGAAACATGCTAGAAAAAAAATATTTTCAAATTTTAAGCCCATTTTGATGGTTTTATCTCCAGTTCCCCTGTCACCCCCAGTACTCTAAAATTACTTTAACACATGGAAGAGAATGGGGAAAACAGGGGGAAATGTTTAACTTAGACTTACGGCAAATTGCGAAGTACGAATTTGATAAATTTTTATGATAGTTTTTTCTGCGTTCCCCATAGCTATATACAAGGCAATAGAAATGGGGGCTGGGGATTAATTGCCAATAAAGTTACTAAAACCATGAAAATTACCCTGAATTTAGCAATTTAAAAATATTTTTCTCTTTGTTCTAGCAGGTCCCTTTCTGGAAAGCTCTATTCTAGACATAACATGTCACTATTCTAGGCATATTATGCACACAATTTTCTATTAAGAGATAATTCTACTGAACATGAACTTTGCTGCTTTAAATTTAAATGTTGAGAATTTGACTTTGATGCTGGAATGCTTATATTTAATGTTAAATCTAAACGTAAAAACAAAAGTTTTCCAAGTCTAATCCTAACTATTAGTCAATCTCTTATCTAAAGCTGCACATATCCTTTCAAAGATTTTATCTAAAGCTGCACAGCATGGGACGTCGAGAGACTCTTCCTGAATCCAAATTCTGCTTTAAGCAGCCATGTGTTTGAAAATCCGTCAGAAATAGGTTCTGAGACCACATTGGCTCAAAAAAAAGACAAAATCTGTCCAAAAAACTGTCCTCAGAACAAAAAAAAGAATCTTTTTGTCCAAAAAATCATACAAACGACGGTGCACAATTTTCTCTATTATATTAGAGTATAATGGAAGGATTGAGATATGTCTCCCGTTCTGTATGTTCTACTTCACACCTCCTTTATGTAGTGGGATCACTTTCTCTTCTTTTAAGGTGTCTGGGAATGTTCCAGTTTGTAGTGAGACGTTTATGATATAAAGCAAACAGGATAGAAGATAAGTCATAACTGTTCTGAAGGTGCAAAGATTTAATCCGTCAGTGCCACCTGAGTCAGATTTCGTTTTACATATCCTTTTCCCATGATTTTCCATGAAAGATGTGTTTGAATCCAAACATTAATCAGAGATTAGAAACTGGGTGAGAACTGGGGGGTCTTACCCTATATGCATAAGTTTGCTGATAACTATATACATAACTTATATATTATATACATAACTATAAATAAAGATTTAAAGGAAATGGGAACTTCCTGGGAGGGTGTAAAGAGGGAGGCTTTAAATAGATTAGGTTGGAGGAGGAGCGTGCGTAGCTGTGTTGGCCTCAGGCGGCTTGGTGCCGCAGTGAGTTATTAGTAGTAGTAGTAGTAGCAGTATATACACCTAACTATATACATTAATCAGAGATTAGAAACTGAGTGAGAACTGAGGGGTCTTACCCTATATTCATAAGTTTGCTGATAACTACATACATAACTTATATATTATATACCTAACTATATACATTAATTGGAGATTAGAAACTGAGTGAGAACCCGGGGTCTTACCCTATATGCAAAAGTTTGCTGATAACTATATACATAACTTATATATTATATACATAACTATATATCCACAACTATATACATTAATCAGAGATTAGAAACTGATTGAGAACTGG
This sequence comes from Artemia franciscana, assembly GCF_032884065.1. NCBI lineage: Eukaryota > Metazoa > Arthropoda > Branchiopoda > Anostraca > Artemiidae > Artemia > Artemia franciscana. The sequence continues at coordinate 5,212,162 of NC_088877.1, forward strand.
GGGTCTTATCCTATATGCATAAGTTTACTGATAACTAGACATATAACTTATATATTATATACATAACTATATACATTAATCAGAGGTTAGAAACTGGGTGAGAACTGGGGGGTCTTACCCTATATGCATAAGTTTGCTGATAACTATATACATAACTTATATATTATATACATAACTATATATACCTAACTATATACATTAATCAGAGATTAGAAACTGAGTGAGAACTGAGGGGTCTTACCCATATTCATAAGTTTGCTGATAACTATATACATAACTTATATATTATATACCTAACTATATACATTAATTGGAGATTAGAAACTGAGTGAGAGCCCGGGGTCTTACCCTATATGCATAAATTTGCTGATAACTATATACATAACTTATATATTATATACATAACTATATATACCTAACTATATACATTAATCAGAGATTAGAAACTGAGTGAGAACTGAGGGGTCTTACCCTATATTCATAAGTTTGCTGATAACTATATACATAACTTATATATTATATACCTAACTATATACATTAATTGGAGATTAGATACTGAGTGAGAACCCGGGGTCTTACCCTATATGCATAAGTTTGCTGATAACTATATACATAGCTTAACAAAACATTGTGTTAATTAATGTTAAAAATTCCGTAGGAACAATAACTGTTTAATCTATGATTGTGCTTGTTGTTGTTTGACTGTTAACAACTTTTTTCTCCCGGAGGCAATATATACCATGAGGAAGAAGCAGTAATATACCTGGCTTCTGTGTAGATAACTTCGAAGACCACGCTGCCTTTCCATAACGAAAATATAACAGTCCAAAATAGGGATGAAACCTTTTAATCAACAGTGAAACAAATATAAAATTCTAATCGAATATTTCGGAGACAGTGTCCAAATGACGATGATGATGGACGCTTTATTTGTGTCCGTTCAGTTAAAATTTTACATTTCTTTCACTGCCGATTAAAAGGTTTCATCCCTATTTTTCTACTGTTATATTTTTGACCTGGCTTTTGCTTGACATTCCTCTATGATAATCCAAGATAACTTGTTTCCATAATGTTTGCATCTCCCAATGCATGAGTCGGAGGCAAGCAAGAAACACATCTTACGGAGAATTTTCCGAGTAGTAGAACTGTGTTAAAAAGTGATAACCGCAAATTTGACCAGATACCAAGTTCAAGTTCTATTCATTTTCATAAAATAACAATAACAAAAACAATATCCCAAAGGGCTCAATGGCCCGTTATTTGGGAAAAAGCATACAATAAATAAAGAATCATAAAAAACTTGTCATAAACATACTAAACAACATCTAAATATAAATATGTAATGAAAAGAAATCAACTCACCGGCAGTCCCCACGAAACAGCGACCCTCACATCACCCGATAATAAAATTAAAATTCTCGCGTCATTGAGGATACAACACCAACAAAACAACAACCCAAAAAAAAGAAAAAAAAAATAAATCAATCAATCATAAGAAACATTTAATAAGAAGCCTGAAACCTGGTTTCTGATTGACAACAACAATATTATACCTCAACAGTTTTAAGACATATTATATGCCATTTCATTTCCAGAAATTTATTCACTTAAAAAAATCATCAAGATAATATTTGCAAGCTCCAAAAGACATTTTCTATACACAGCAAGTGCACGCACGTTTTTGGTACAAGCGTACGCTCTGCCACGTGCCTGACAGTGCTTGACACCACTCCTGAATATATTGTATTGAGTAAGGTTAATTGACTAGGGTTGAGCAACTCAGATAATGGAAATTTTGAAGAAGTCCAGACAGAACAAAATTCCATATTGAAATTTCAGCGTCGAGGGGAGTGTTGGCAAATGATAAGACTTAATTACTTATTATTATTTATCTTTTATAATTGTATTCATCCACTATCATTAGTAATTAAGTTATTTGTAGTTCATGTTATTTTTTTCTGTAGTATATAGGCTATTTATTTTGCTTCATTTATAATAGCTTTACGTAATTGATTATTTAATAAAAAACTAGTTACGTGGACTTCCGTTTGACCTCGAACCCTCATAGGTTTTTCACCAGCACAGAAATATAATCATTTTATTTGTGGATATTAGAAATAAAAACTCGAGCTTAACCTTTCTTCAGTCCTTACCGTGGATCCTAATCGTCCTCAAAGTTAGTCCTCATTAACCCGAACTGCTTCAGCTTTAGAACCGATTGTTGGTGCCTAAAACGGCTTTAGTACACAAAACTAATGTAAGATACTTACATTAGTATCAGTTTTCAGCAGATCACTTAGAACCTTGGAGACGTCTTCCGGATAGTTTACACGATAAAATCCTGTAAATCTGTTGTTGAATTTGACCCAAGTCACTTCGTCAGGTACCGTTATCTCAACTAAAAGAGTAATGAACAGAATCTTTAGGTCTTGTAAAATAGCTAATTAATAAATATAAAGATATATAAATTCTTTTAGGGGCCAGCAAATTTTTTTCCCCCACTTTCACCTAGGTTTTATCAAATTAGCTTTACCAGTTTTATCTTGCTACTCAATTTTTTCTAAAATCAAGTTGACACCTAAACACCCGTCTGTTTTTAAAAATAGTCTGAAAACATTTGTTAGAAGTATAATAAATTTTTATTTAAAGTTGGGTATACCTCTCTTGGAATGTTGACTCGCTGTATTAGTTAGTACTAATTTTTTTTGTATTTATTTTCCTTGATTTGTTGTTATTCTTTGGTTTTTGTCTACTATTTATTTGCTTTTTCTTTTTTTTTGTGAGGGGGAGGGGGTGATTTAGTTGTGTAGAAATTTATATTATTGGGTAACCGTGTATTAAGAATTTTGGTAGAGTGGGTGGTGGAAGGGTTGAAATAGGGGAATATGTCGATGTTCCTGTCCAAGATGCTTTTTTGCCCTTCGGTGAACTGATAGTTGTTTTTTTTTGTAATTTATGTTGATAGTGGTTGAACTAAATTGAATTGAATAGCCGTCTTTTAACTCAATTATCCAATTACCATCAAATGAAAAACAAAGAGGCACAATAGTTACATAAACACACACTTTGATGTAGTAAATACACAATTTTAAGTTCATGTTTTCTGAAGTAGTTAAACAAATATTTTGAACCATGAACCATGGAATCATGAGATAATCCTACAAACATTTATCCTGGCAACAAGACATTAAAACAGCCGTATCGCTTGAAATAGCTAAAAGAACACAAGGAAATGTCTAGAACATTACTTGAAAAGCAGCATTGTTCAGCATTGCATATCGGCCTGGAGCCATCTCTCTGAATACGCTATTCCACTAAACCCACATAATAAATGGCTATAAAATTAATTTACTTAAGAGGGAGGAATTGGCACCTCAAAACGAAAGGAATCTGAAAAGTAAAAAAAAAGAAAAGAAAATCTGAGGAAGTACTTGGATGACAGTTCTTACAGTGGCTTAATTCCCTATTGCAATTTCCTGCAAATTATGACTCAGATGAACCTTTATTTGCTGATTAAATTAAACAAACGATTTTTTTTAATAAGTTTAAAAACCAAAGAACGAAACTATAACTCGGAAAGAACAGAAATAAAAAGCAATGGTAATGAACTGTAAGTCAATAGTGACCTTTATCAAAATTTCTATAGCAATATGGACATCAGAGGATACTCATTTTTATGGTTGTCTAGGGGAATGCACACTGCTGACCAGGGGGCGGGGGGGGGGAGACAGAGCCTACACACTCTTGGCCAAAGATTTTAAGCGAAGATTGATCTAAAGAGCATGCATGGTTGAGCAAAGAGCACATCACTGTTGACAGAATTTATAATTCCACAGTGGCACCAATTGGCTGAAGGTGAGGGGGCATTTCCCTCCAATATTTTCATTCCCCCTATAAATTAAAAAAAAAAACTTTTTTCCGGTATTTCCATTGAAAATTGCTGTTTTAGTACTTTCATTCAAAAAAATAAATAGAAAGAAAAAGAATTGCCCCTCTCCCCTAGATTTCCAAAAACAAATTGGCCCCCTCCCCTAATTTCCATGAACTGATGCCGCTGCGAATCCAAACATTTGCGCAGAGCAAATTGAATAAATTTATTCCTTATTTAATCAAAATTCCCAAACCCCATTTTAGAATCATTTTTAGGCAAATCCAGCAATCAAATACCATTTTTCAATGAACAGGAATATAATATTCATTTTACTGGAACTTTTAATGCTTCATAAAAGTCACATTATTGTGCTATTGTTCTCTACCGTTATTTAGAACATTACTTAACACTACTTATATCACTACATAATGTTAGATTTTCATGGGTTCGTTACAATGAAGGTGAAGTCTCAGATTCCAATCCGCCATATGGCTCTAACTTCTCGGTCCTTTTGTCCAGCCACGTTAAAATCGTTTTTCCAGCCATGTCAAACTGGTTTGTCCATCCATGTTATCCATGTTAAAATACTTTGTTCATCCATGTTTAAATGTCTTATCTAGCCACCCTGAAACTTTTTTGCGAATCATATTAAAAATTTAAAAAATGCTTTGTCCATCCATATTTAAATGATTGTTAGACACGTTTAAAACTTTTTTACAATACGTTGTTTAAATACGTTGTCCGTCCATGTATAAACCTCTTTTCCAGCCACGCTAAAATTTTTCTACAAACCATGCTTTAAAAAAAAATGCTTTGTTCATCTGTATTTAAATACTTTGTCAAGCCACGTTGAAAAACTTTCTCCAGCAATGCTGAAACGTCCAGCCACGTCGAAATTCTTTTTCCAGACACATTAAAATATTTTGTTCTTCTATATTCAAATGCTTTGTCCGGCCATGGTAAATTCCTTCTTCCAGCCATGTTAAAACACCTTGGAATCATACTCTAAAGTACTTTTGAAATTTTTTCAAGCCATTTGAAAATTTCCAGCCGGTTTAAAATTTTTACCAACCATTTGTTAAATGCCATCTTAGCTACTTATTTGTTCAGTCACGTTCAGTCCCACCCCAAGAATTAATTGTGCAAACATAACAATAATGAATTATACATGCTATTATTCTACACGTGTTTTTCTTACAAAAATAATTCAGTTCGAAAACCAGATTTATAAAATTTTCACTTTTGGCACAAAACACTATTATTTCTTATTTTCATCACTTTTTCATTTTTTTTTAAATACAATAGCATAGAGTATACTGACCACATCCAACTGATCAGTACCAGAATTGGTGTGCACACAGTAGTAAAAAAAAGAAAAATGCAATTTTCATAGAGTTTTATCCGATTTTAACAGAAAAAAAAAATCGAATTTTGAGTTAAGGATGATCTTACCTTCATCTTAACACAGCAAGTCTAATGACACAGCCAAATTTTTTTTATCTGCTATACTCTCGAGATAAGACCTTGTATTTTTCTGGGGGGGGGGACAGATTTGTCAGTTTTCCACAACCAAAACTAGGTGAGACGTGCTAGAGCTACAAAACCTTGAAAACATAAAAAAATAAGGTACTAGATTTAGACAAAGGACAATCACAGAGGGTGGGGGTATATGCTGGATAAACCATCACCACCCCTTTAAAGAACAAAATACAAAGCAGAGATAACCAACTGATATATCTAGAGAAAGTAATTTATCTAAATGAAAATAGTTAATAAAAACTCGTGTTTCATCCTATTCAATGTACCATGATCAGACCCTTGCATCCACCGTAAAAGATTCCAAAGATGTCATTATTTTAATTTTGTTTAGTGGAAAATAAAACTTACTTTGATCGTCATTCATATGAAGCCATTTGATTTCAGGTTCTTTATTCAAGTTAGTTATATAAGAAACTGGCACTTCCCACTTGTAGCTGAAAAGAAAAGAAAGTTAATGACGTAATTGATATTTTGCACCGAAAAAGTTGGTTTCAGAGGGCCCCCAAAAATATTAGCCAAACCACTGAAGAGAGGGAGTTTGAACAAAATTAGAAATTTAAGCCATGGCATACACTCAGTCATGACTGTCCTCATTTTCATTAAATGATGCAATTTAATCAAATTTACGCATCCATGTCCCTATTATAGGCAGGATCCAGTCTAGGGGCCAGGGGAACTTTCTTTTAGGGGTATACAAGTGTAGTTACTTTCGTCCGGAGTCTCACTCACGTTTAATCGAACAAAACAATCACAGTAATTAAGTAAATACCAATGTTGAAGCTCCAAATCTAGATTCTATAAAAATATTAGCTTCCACCTTTCAACAAATTTTTCAAGCAAATAGTAAAAAGGTCATCGTTTGTATAATTGCAGCTTGGTTAAGAAGAGAATTAATAGGCAAGCCATGTTTTTATTTCACAAACACCATCAGACTGATTTTCATTTTTTTGAGAGATTTAAGACAGAAACTTTAAATTTCCCTTTTTTGAGTGATTTTTTATATATCTTTTTTAGTTTTGAAGGTAAACAGTGCATGGAAATAAAAAGAAAACCTTTTCAGGCATCAAATTAGTTGCGAAACTGTCAAGAAGCTTGTGACCTGACTGGCCACCAGCAACAAAAAGCGCAAATATTGCTTGCCTTTGAGATTCCAATCCTCCTCTTGATTCCGTTGGCTATTTCACCATAATAATCAAGCCTGAACGAACTAAAATTCAACAGGCTAGAACTATGAGGAGTTGTCAGTATTTAAGTCTCAAATGCAAAAATCTTCCACACTTATTTTTTTAAATTGATAATTATTTGTAAGCTTTGAATTTTTTTTAAATTTCGCGATGAAGCTTCGTCATAAATTTTCTCCAGCAATTTTTGTTTTAATTTTATCCAGCACTTGCTAGGAACACCTTCTGTTCGGCCAAGTGCAAGAGTCTGATGATGAAAAAAATTTAATTTCGCGGTGAAGCTTCGTCATAAATTTTCTCAAACAATTTTTCTTTTTATTTATCCAGCAATTGCTAGAAACAACTTCGTGTTCGGCCAAGTGCAAGAGTTTGATGATGACATAGATTTAATTTCGCGGTGAAGCTTCTTCATAAATTTTCTCAAACAATATTTCTTTTTATTTATCCAGCAATTGCTAGGAACAACTTCCTGTTCGCCAAGTGCAAGTGTTTGATGATGACAAAGATTTAGTTTCACGGTGAAGCTTCGTCATAAATTTTCTCAAACAATTTTTGTTTTTATCTATCCAGCGATTGCTAGGAACAACTTCCTGTTCGCCCAAGTGGAACTGTTTGATGATGACAAAGATTTAGTTTCGCGGTGAAGCTTCGTCATAAATTTTCTCAAAAAATTTTTCTTTTTATTTATCTAGCCATTGCCTAGGAACAACTTCCTGTACGCCCAAGTGCAAGTGTTTGATGATGACAAAGATTTAGTTTCGCGGTGAAGCTTCGTCATAAATTTTCTCCAACAAATTTTCTTTTTATCTATCCAGCGATTGCTAGGAACAACTTCCTGTTCGCCCAAGTGGAACTGTTTGATGATGACAAAGATTTAGTTTCGCGGTGAAGCTTCGTCATAAGTTTTCTTCAACAAATTTTCTGTTTATCTATCCAGCGATTGCTAGGAACAACTTCCTGTTCGCCCAAGTGCAAGTGTTTGACGATGACAAAGATTTAGTTTCGCGGTGAAGCTTCGTCATAAATTTTCTCAAACAATTTTTCTTTTTATTTATCTAGCCATTGCTAGGAACAACTTCCTGTTCGCCCAAGTGGAACTGTTTGATGATGACAAAGATTTAATTTCGCGGTGAAGTTTCGTCATAAATTTTCTCCAACAAATTTTCTTTTTATCTATCCAGCGATTGCTAGGAACAACTTCCTGTTCACCCAAGTGCAAGTGTTTGATGATGACAAAGATTTAATTTCGCGGTGAAGCTTCGTCATAAATTTTCTCCAATAAATTTTCTTTTTATCTATCCAGCCATTGCTAGGAACAACTTCCTGATCGCCCAAGTGCAAGTGTTTGATGATGACAAAGATTTAGTTTCGCGGTGAAGCTTCGTCATAAATTTTCTCCAACAAATTTTCTTTTTATCTATCCAGCGATTGCTAGGAACAACTTCCTGTTCGCCCAAGTGCAAGTGTTTGATGATGACAAAGATTTAGTTTCGCGGTGAAGCTTCGTCATAAATTTTCTCCAACAAATTTTCTTTTTATCGGTCCAGCGATTGCTAGGAACAACTTCCTGTTCGCCCGAGTGCAAGTGTTTGATGATGACAAAGATTTAGTTTCGCGGTGAAGCTCCGTCATAAATTTTCCCAAACAATTTTTTCTTTTTATTTATCTAGCCATTGCTAGGAACAACTTCCTGTTCGCCCAAGTGGAACTGTTTGATGATGACAAAGATTTAGTTTCGCGGTGAAGCTTCGTCATAAATTTTCTCAAAAAATTTTTCTTTTTATTTATCTAGCCATTGCCTAGGAACAACTTCCTGTATGCCCAAGTGCAAGTGTTTGATGATGACAAAGATTTAGTTTCACGGTGAAGCTTCGTCATAAATTTTCTCAAACAATTTTTGTTTTTGTTTTATCCAGCACTTGCTAGGAGCAACTTCCTGTTCGTGCAAGAGTTTGATGATGACAAAGATTTAGTTTCGCGGTGAAGCTTCGTCATAAATTTTCTCAAACAATTTTTCTTTCTATTTATCTAGCCATTGCTAGGAACAACTTCCTGTTCGCCCAAGTGGAACTGTTTGATGATGACAAAGATTTAATTTCGCGGTGAAGATTCGTCATAAATTTGCCCCAACAATTTTTATTTTTGTTTTATCCTGCACTTGCTAGGAACAACTTCCTGTTCGTGCAAGAGTTTGATGATGACAAAGATTTATTTTCGCGGTGAAGCTTCGTCATAAATTTTCTTAAACAATTTTTCTTTTCATTTATCTAGCCATTGCTAGGAATAACTTCCTGTTTGCCCAAGTGGAACGGTTTGATGATGACAAAGATTTAATTTCGCGGTGAAGCTTTGTCATAAATTTTCTCCAACAATTTTTGTTTTTGTTTTATCCAGCACTTGCTAGGAACAACTTCCTGTTCGTGCAAGAGTTTGATGATGACAAAGATTTAATTTCGCGGTGAAGTATCGTCATAAATTTCTCCAACAATTTTTCTTTTTACTTATCCAGCAATTGCTAGAAACCACTCCCTGTTCGCACAAGTGAAAGTGTTCTATGATGACAAAGATTTTTGTTAGGGTGGGTGGAACACGCAGTTGTTTAATTCTACGATGATATACTTAAATATAACTTTTATTTATATATATTGCAATTATTTTTAAACTGATCTTTCTGTAAAATGGTGTAACTACTTTATTTTAGTTTGAAAAAGTATTAGCGCATTTTTGCAGTTACGAAAAATGAGATAAGCAAGCAATTAAATGTTTTGAATGCAAATTTCTGACAAAATTATGATAGAAAATTAGATCCTTAAAATATATAACACTAAAATAATAAAACTTATCAACAAAAAAACCCAACATAATCTATTTAAAACCCATAAAAAAAAAATTGCAGTTACAAAAAGGAGATAAGCAAGTAATTAGATGTTTTGTATGCAAATTTCCGACAAAATTATGACAGAAAATTAGATCATTAAAGTATATAACAATAAAATAATAGAACTCATCAAAAAAAACAAAAAAAAAAAAACACATAACCTATTTAAAACCCACAAAGAAAAAAATACGTAATTTACAGTTATTACTAAGCTTAATATTTGTTGTATACATTTTTGCATATCTGACTATTTGTTCTCTACAAAACATACAAATATAAGCGTAGAAAGATCATACATTTATACAGAGAAGTCAAATTTCTGTTTTGGGGAAAAACAGTAAGAATAAAAACGAAAAATGAGAAACAAGGTTGACTAAAACAAGCACGTACAGAGTAGGGGGGGGGGATTTGAGTATTGGTTCTTCTTGACCACCACCCCTCCGGGACGATTTTTTTTCATTATGGATCTTCTTTGGATGCAGAGAAATACCTAATTATCAACAGCACAAGTGAGATCTGAATCGAATTTGACCCTCACTGAATCGAACTGAATGAATTAAATGTGGAAGGAGCCTTTCGTCTCGTACTACCAAGGAAGGGTTCACACACGAAAGGAATAGTTCGCTTTGATCTATCACAATAACTAATACTATTAATAGTCATTCGTTTAGTTGTAAATATTCGCTCCGAAATCTGAAGCATCAAAGAGAACCATCTATTTCGATGAAAGATTGCTAGAAATTATCGTAAACACATCAAAGTATTAGTATGAAAAAATTATATTACAGAATTATTTTATTTTATTGTTTTGTTTTATTCACTTCGTTTTATTACAATAAAAAATACTATCAATAGTTCCCTACTAAAAATACTCATTCGTTTAATCGTAGATATTTGCTCCGACATCTGAAGCATCAAAGACAACCATCACTGTATGGTTCACTGTATGGCAGGTTGCTGGATGTTTCTTTGAAGAAAATCAAACAAATATTCCACAGCTAATGCTACTAACAACTCACCGCATCACCAAGACACCTGAGGCCAACACAGCTACCCACGCTTCTCCTCCATATCAATCTATTCAAAGCCTACCTCTTTACACCCTCCCGGGAAGTTCCCATTTCCTTTAAATCTTTCTTTATGACATACTCCCACCTCAACCGTCGACGACCTGCTTTCCGTTTAGCCATAGACGGTTGGCCGAAAAGGTCGATCTTTGGCAATCTCTCATCCTTCATCCGCAGAACGTGCCCTAGCAATCTCAACCTTTCTCTCATTATAGCCCTGGAAAGCGGGTTGTGCTGCTGAGTTGTTATTTACTTTAATTGTTTTAACTCCTTGTGATGTATATATATATATATATATATATATATATATATATATATATATATATATATATATATATATATATATATATATATATATATATATATATATATTGTACCTGGATAAAGATTCTGTTTTATTTACTTCGTTATACATTTTACAGTAACTAAAAAGACTATTGTGTATAAAACTAGGGTACGCTAAAAAGCGAAAAAATTGCGAAATTTTATGTATCACTGGTAATAATTCTTTTTATACTAGCGAAAATTTCCACCATATTCATTGCGTTCTTGTTGGAATGGTTCCCGCTACGTACACCAAGCCTCAAAAATAACAGGGTCAAGAATATCACAATTCAAACGAAATAAAAATATAGAAAACCCGCATGAATTTTCAATAAGACAATCCGAATATTGCAGCTTCACGTCCAAAAAAGAGTGCTTTTGTTATTTTTTCATTGTCTTATTGAAAAATTATACAAGTTTCTCTATATTTTTATTGTTTTAATTGCATACAACCTTCTTACTTGTACAGATGTTTATTGTAAATAAACCTTATTTTTCAAGACTGTTTACGTTGAAAGCAGTCTTCAGAACGGGGACTATCCTCTCTAGGCCATCTTAGCAGAAGATTTCAATGTAGCTTGGAAAAAGATCCTTTGAAGGAAAGAGAGCTTACTTAAAAGGAGACTCCTTCAGTTTTTTCGATTTGGCTGTTTCAGGATCAACCAGATAGCGTTGCTGTCTAATCGTATATTTATTACCACTCTTTGTGACAGAAAGATACGGAAATCCCATTTGCTTGGTCCATGTGTCCATAATAAGGGGAATATCTAACCCATTGGCATATTTCTGAAAAAAATAAAGCTTTATACTAGGAATTTTTAACAGAGCAAATCCATTTTAATAAAACACACACATTGCTTAAAAGCGATTGCGTAATTGTGTAAAAGCGAGTTTAAGGGTAAAATCTGAAAGTCGGTAATGGTTAACAACTAATTTGTTGTAAAAACGTTCTTGAACAGAAAATTTTTACAAATGTTTCGGGTTCCATATATGAAAGTTAAAACCATAATTTTTTTCATTTTCATTTCATTTTTTCATTTTCTAATAACAAGAAAAGAAAAATAGACAAAAGTAAAAAGAGTTATTGCCTTGTTTTTGGTCATGAAATTTAATGTTTCCTTTGCGTTTAATTCGGTACATGGTTACGTATCATGGTTAACTTCCTCAATTCTTATTTTTTGAAGCAGTTTTAAACCTTTGCTCCATAATATTTATTCAATTCTGTTTTATTACTATTTCATTTTTGTTCTCATTGTTTTCAAAACGTACCCTCGCAAATTTAAATTCTGGTGTGCTGCTGATTCAAATTCTGTATGGCAATAAATACCATTTGATTAAAAAAGACTAAAGACATATACAAGGTAATTAAGAAACTGAGAAACGAGGGTGAATTTCTGCCAGTTGAATGAAGCAAAAAAATAAAGTAGACATTTCGGCCTTCCTCAGTATTCAAAACAGAAAAAAAACCCATTAAAACAGTCAGTTGAATGAAGCAAAAAAAAAGTAAACATTTCGGCCTTCCTCAGTAGTAAAAAAAAACACACAATAAAAAAACATTATAACAGCCAGTTGAACAAAGCAACCAAAAATAAAGTAGACATTTCGGCCTTCCTCAGTACTTAAAACAGAAAAAAAAAACACTCAAAAACAAAACAACAGGAACGCTCAGGATACAAGACTGAGACTGAGTGTTTACTCTATTTTGTCAGAGTTAACTTCAAAGGTCAGTGTTTTTGTTTGTTTTCTAATTTGAGCACTGAGGACGGAAAAGCAAATATTTCTGCCGAAATATTTGCTTTGTCTTCCCACTTCACTTTATTGAACTTTCTGAGAATCCCCCTTGTTGCTTGTTTCTTGATAATCTTTACACTTTTTTTTTTATTATTAAGCGTCGCGTACAGCCAGTGTTGCACTGAAACGTATTTAACAAATAATAAATTCTGCCGAAATATATGCTTTGTCTTCTCACTTGACTTTATTAATTTCTTAATAATTTTTACATCTGTTTTGCTTTGTTTTTGTTTTTTTAAGCGTCACGTACAGCCAGTATTGTAATGGAACGTATTTAACAAAATAATAAATTCTGCCGAATGTCTACCGAGATATTTCTGCCGAAATATATGCTTTGTCTTCTCACTTCACTTTATTGAACTTTCTGAAAATCCCCCTTGTTACTTATTTCTTAATAATCTTTTTGTTTTTGTTTTGTTTTTGTTTGTTTTTACTACGTCAGCCAGTGTTGCATTGGAACGTATTTAACAAATAATAAATTCTACCGAAATATCTGCTTTGTCTTCTCACCTGACTTTATTAAACTCTCTGAAAATCCCCTTTGTTATTTATTTCTTAATAATCTTTACATTTGTCTTACTTTGTTTTTTTTTAAGCATCACGTACAGCCAGTATCGGAACGTATTTAACAAATAACAAATTCTGCCAAAATATCTACCGAGATATTTCTGCCGAATTATCTGCTTTGTCTTCTCACTTCACTTTATTGAACTTTCTGAAAATCCCCCTTGTTACTTATTTCTTAATAATCTTTACACTTTTTTTTTATTAAGCGTTACGTACAGCCAGTGTTGCATTGGAACGTATTTAACAAATAATAAATTCTGCCGAAATATCTGCTTGGTCTTCTCACCTGACTTTATTAAACTTTCTGAAAATCCTTCTGGTTAATTATTTCTTGATAATATTTACACTTGTTTTTTTTTTATTAAGCGTCACGTACAGCCAGTGTTGTATTGTAACGCATTTAATAAATAATAAATTATTATTACACTGCTACTACTACCACTTTAACTCAATTAGACAAAACGGGCAATTTGGTGATGGGCCAGAAATCTATGGCAATTTTGTCACAGGGAAGAACTGGCATTGGGGAAAGACTCCTCAATAGTAGGGGAAAAGAAGCTACCAGCATAAACTACTGCTGGACGGATGTTAAAAGAACTAATCTCTTTAGAAACTGCATTCACCATGCAGATCGCTTGTTAATCTTTCAGCGGTAGGTTTTTACAACAGTTTCAGATAGATCAGTCTTGAGTCAAATAAGAAATAAAAATAAAGCTTATAATTTATTACTAAGTTTATTTGGTAATATACAAATACTCAAAATATTGCATTCTCACATTGTCTTGTTATTATTTTCTGAAGCTTCTGGTCCAATTAAAAATCTCCAATATCGATCCATTTTCAACAAAATAAAAGGCTGTGATCAAGCATTGACGGAGACGGGGTTGAGGTGGGGCTTCTGACCCTGTGAAATGCCCGAAAATTTGCGAATTTTCCCATATTTTCCATACAGTTTGCTTGTTTTTTTTTTAGGGGTGGGATGGATTGACGATTTTGGCGAAGAGATAAAAACAATGGACCTCTAATTAAGGTTATTTTATAATATGCATATTTCTTGTGCTCATTGACATCACAGTTTTTTTTTTTCATTTTATGATGAATATGGTGATTGACCATACAATACAGACAATATAGTGTGTTTATGATGGTTGGGAAAGCTCCCTTTCTCAGTTTGTAGTAATACTGTGTGTTGCTCTTGGTAATTGGTAATCTTAATAAGTAATCTTGGTAATATTGCTCTGCTAATATTGTCCGTTGGTCTATAAAAAAAATTCTTTTTTATAGACCAAATATATGCATGTCAATTAACATTTCTGAACGCCAATTTGAGCAGTTCAGATGCACATTTGTTTTTTCATTTATAAATAAAATTAAAAATACGATGTACAAAAAGAAGAAAATAGATGGCCACTTTTATGTCTCTTTTACCCATAAGTTATTGTATTTTTGTTGAAAAATACCTTATACAACAACTCCTGGTGGATTGAACACCTCACCCATCCTACGGCCATTCTAGTCAAGTGGCTGGCACGCTAGATTTGAAATCCTTTGCACGTGAGGACAGAGGTTCGAGTTTTAGTGTTGCGGGTAATTTGGTTTAGAACAGGGATCAGTGACGTAACCCTGTAAGCTCAGCCAGAATCAACCCTGCTCTAAATGGATACCTGGAGAAATCTGGGGAAGGTTAACAAGAGGGGTGTGTAGAAGGGACTGTAAAGTATAATGCCATATGCTTTACCTTACCTCCTATGCTCAAATACGACGGTAGGCATTTCACACCCACCCTTCGAACTAACGAACGGGGAAGTATAAACATGAGAATCAACTGTTTCACTTCAGTTAAAGGACGGCAAAACTAAAGGGTTGTCAAAGGTCAACTAAAGGGTTGAAAATCACAACACTCATAGAAAGCACAAATAATCGTGAGAAATCATCATATCATCAGAAAAAAAATAAGAAAATATCATATGGACTCTCAACATTAAAGGACAAGATGGAAGGTTAATTGGATGTGGTTTGACGTGACTTGATCTTTTCTTTTATGACAACAGAGGATTTCGGTGGTTGAAATTAGTCTAGTTTTATAAATAGTCTACTAGTTTTATCAATTGCTAAAATTCTTTCGCTAATGCGATCTCCTAATCTAGTTCTAAGCCTACTGATAATAAAAATTGAGCATCGACCAGAAGCGTAAATTTGCGACATTAGGGGGGGGGGGGGTTGAGGCAAAACAATTTTTTAATCTATGGGCTACAATTTTTAAATTACACCTATTTTCAACGTGAATATCAGGGGCTTAAAACTTGACGCTCGTCTTGCAAATAATTAATAGGACAGATAAGTAAATACTCACTCGAATGCAATTTGTTAAATAATTACAAAAAAATTACAGATATTTATCTGTAAAAATCACAATTGGGCAATGATTTTTATTTAATTATTTATGCTTTAATTTTCCGTTTTACACGAGATCTGCTATAGGCAAGTTTCTCTGTGTTTATTTGTAACAATAAAATCACAATAAACACTACAATAAACAATAATGTAAACATTAGATTACAATAATCTTTTATTTAGCCACCTATGTTCTACTTTATTTAAAAGATATTCACTGACAATTATTCCAGGCATAAATCTTAGTCCTGAGCTGCCCATTGCCAGTCTTTACGAACGATAATTTGTGCAACCATGAAAGAGTTCGTGGGATGGCACAGGCATATCTTCCAAATGAACAAGGTCCATGTACCTGGGAAGGGTATATTAAAGAGCCCGCAAGTGGAATCTGGGACCGAACTCAAACAAAACCGTGAGGAGATTAGCAATTTTTTGGTAATTTCTTAGCAATTCCTTGGTAGGTTGCTTAAGAAGAAGCTTTTGACAGAGAGGAATTGACGACGGTCCATCACCAACGTAATGACCTCACCTCATCACAGTATTAAATTATAAGGAGTGTGAATAGGTTCGACTCCATTCAGTCTGTGCGTCAAAAAAGCGGCTAAGGTGGTTTTAGTTTCCAGCATTCTATGGGAAGCGTTGAAGTAGTGACTCCAAACAAAGCCAAATTGACCACGGTGGCTCATCAATGTGTTAACCTCTGGTGTCTTAAGGCAGCAAAAATGTTACAGTACATGCATTATTGCATAAAAATTTATTACTTACTGATAGAATGTTCCAAAGGTCCAAAGTAACAGCATTGTCAAATTTATATGTTTCTAAAAATTCTTTGATACCTTCTTGGAAAGCCATGGGGCCCATAAAAAATTCAAGCATTCGGAGCACAGATGCACCCTAAAAAGAAAATATATATTTTAAAAAGTTGAAAAGTTCAGAGGACAGTTTGATCAAGTCCATTAAACAAGCAGTGGGGAAAATTCAAAAGGATGATTTAATACTGGCTTTCATTTTACTTTATCCGTCACCTAGTGCAAAAGTATCAAGTAATTTTGGTGCTTTCTTAAGTGCTTCAAGGAGGAACCACTTTTTTAAACTTATATATTTATTTTATTCACAAGATTGTCATTATCCACTTTTGTACTATTTGTATAGACAAGGCCATGCTGACCTTGTCTTGTCTAATTCAATATATTCAATTATCAGAAGGACTTGTGCTGTACTGTCTTATCAGTCTTTCTTTGCCTATTTGTGATACCGGAAAACTGAATACCGGACGGTTTGAAGATGTTTTTCTTTTATTTTTTTCTGTTTATTGCAAATTAGTTTAGTTTGTTCTTTTCCCCGTTGATAAAAGCTTCGTATATTTTAGAAATTTGAAAGGTTCTGAGAACAATTTTGTCAAGTCCATCAATTAAACAGTAGGGAAAAGTTCAAAAGCATGAATAAATACTGGTTTTTGATTTACTTTATCAATCATCTAGTGCAAAAATATAAGCAATCTTGGTGTTTTCTTATATGCTTAAGGGATGAACCACTTTTATATATATATATATATATATATATATATATATATATATATATATATATATATATATATATATATATATATATATATATATATACTTCAAAAAGGATTTAGGTTCATCGCCAATTCTTACACTATTTATCTCGACAAGGTCATGCTGGTGTTTATTTAAAATCAAAGAGAAAATGAGAGTTATTTTTCAATAATTAACAAGGTAAAAAGTGTATTTTAACTCTATTGGTTTACATCTGTGGTGTACTTTCGCAAGCCAGTCACATGATTCCTTATTTCAAGAGAGACAAATTACCCTGCCTTTCAAAAAGCTGATTAAGCTATAAAATAAACCAAAGAATAAAATCAATGCCAACCTGAATTTTTACGTTAATTTCAGCCATCAGAAAAAACGCGAGACACCACCTTTTATAAATTCTCTGTGTTAACATTTTCGAAAATTTCGTTTCAACATAACCACCCATGACCTAGGTTTGCTTCAGCTACGCTATATTTTCTGCCAAAAATTTCAGATCCGTCAAACTTCTAATAAATCAGGATTCTAACTCTATTTCGGCTGCATTAATTCAAATTTGGGTAGGTTCCTTTATAAAATTTACAGATAAAATAAACATATTAACAAAAAAAAAAATATTTGTAACATATCTCAACAGACAGAGGGGAAACTCAATTAGTTTTATACTTCATTATCTTCATTAGTTTCAAAACTTCATTATCATTATCACTTTTATCCTATATTTTACAGGAAAGAAAGCTGACTAGCCTTCTTTACTATATAAACTTATCATGGGAGGAGCCTTATATTTTACAGGAAAGAAAGCTGAATAGCCTTCTTTCCAATATAAACTAACCCAAATTAATCATCCTTCCAGCACCAACCTGGATTTCAAATTGAACTTTTTAAGATGAAACTGCAGTTGTTTCTGGTGCCTGCGCAATATGCGCTAACACAGAAAAACAATCATTGGTTAGAACAATAATTTGTTAGAACTTGGTGATCCACACTGAAAAGGGGGCAAGAAAGTTCAACATACTAATTGATTGAGACACAAGTCCATTCTACTTCAATAATTTTTGATCGGCTATCCTTTTCCATTAGCAATAAATGCATACTGGAAATTAAGATAAAACTAACTTATGATAGGCCACTATAAAACCCTAAATGTTATGGCCCTGGAATAGAGACATAGCTAGGGGGCAAGGGGTACACTAATCCCTGGTGCGGCATCTGTTTGGGTACCATTTACATAAATACATTTTGATTGATCCTCAGGGAATTTTTAACGTAAGGGAAGGGGTCAAAAATTATATTGACTCCAGGTCCTGAAAACCTTCCTTTAAATGGGAAGGATTTTTCTATTCCCAATTTTACAGAGTAAAATGATAGCCGGACCAGCCAGACTAAACCAAAAAAGAAAAATTGTAACTGGCACTTTGCATATATAAACAAAATAATGAAATTAAACGAAATTTAGTCAAACCGAACTATATCTTTAATCTGTTCCACACACTCTCATCCTAGACCCCATTTCAAGGAAGAAAACAGTAATGTTAAAACCAAAGTAAATACTTTAGTGAAATTATGCCGATTCAAAAGATTTTCGAATTAGCTTATAAATTGCTGTAGATGTAAAACTCATGTTAAAGTACAGTTTTGCCACTCCATTTTTCAAAATTATGACGAAAATCCCCAAAAATTTGGGGATAGTGGAAGCACTGAACAGAAAGTAACTGATGATTCAAAACTAATTAAAGAGACTAAAGAGAGACGTGATATTGAACTCTAAGCTGCCACTCTTGGGAGGCATCAGACAGTTTATAAGTAGCCACGAAATTCCTATGATGTTTTAAAACAGCTTTTCTGTGAATAGGAAGCGCGGCGGCTGAGTGGACCTGGCACTTTGACAATAAATCACGCAAGTACGACTTTGTTTAGAAAAAAATCACTCAGTGATAATTTATTGCGCCCCCTGGTATTGTGCACCCCTAGGCCCGGGCCTAGAGTATATATTGGTAAATCTGAGCCCGGGCCTATTCATATCTGAAAACTATGATTTTCTAAGCCTTCCCTTTTGGGAAAACTATTTTCTCTTCCTTATTATAAGAGATGGCATCAAATATTTCAGTGATTTCGTCTGGATGAGTCACTGGTACTATGAAAATTATACTAGAAAAGTAAAAAACCGAAACGACATCTACTGTTTTCCCTACCTTATTATAAGAAATGGCATCAAATATTTCAGTAATTTCGTCCGGATGAGTCACTGGTACTACGATTGGATGTGAGCTCAATTTTGAGTCTAGCTGCAGAACAGGAATCAGGTCATCAGTTAGAAAGAGTGTATCCTATAATAAAAAGTTTTTTCACTAATTAGTAAAGTTTTCCTGAAATACAACTGAACATTTCGGCCGTCAAAAATTCCAGTAATATGCAGGTTTTGAGGAAAAATAGGCTGCAGTTACAGGGTTGCATGGGAAATGAGAGCAATTAGTGTTAAATAAACGTAACAGTAACTAATGTTTAATGCTTTTTAAAAGAATACAGTGTTTAATGAAGTTAATAACAAACAATGTTTAATAGTGTTTTAAAGCAAACAGTGTTAAATAAAGTTAATAGCAAACAGTGTTTAATAGTGTTTAAAAGCAAACAGTACGTAACAAAAATGATAGCAAATAGTGTTTAACAGTAATTAAAAGCAAACAGTCTCTAATAATGAAGGACAGTAATATGTTTAATTGAAAAAGGAGACATCTAGCAAATTTTGACGGTCAATTTGAGTTGTCAGTTTTCAGCCCAAAAATCTTTTTAACATCTTCCGAGTACCGACAGATAAAAAAAAAAATCACTGAATAGGACGCTCAATTCTTGGGAAGCATCATCTTTTTTCAGTTCACTTTAAGGTCAAACTACATGATTGGGTAATCAGTTTTCAGCCAAGAGATTTATGTGCAGATGATAAAACATTAATCAAAGGGAATTTATTTTCCCCGCAGATAGCTTCTCAGTCCTACATTTTTCATTTTCAAATATTGATTCTATATTCAACACTAATTTTCATGAACATTCCGGCTTGTTCTTTTGATCGTCTCAACCTTTTCACGTTTTATTTTTTTTATCTTTATTTTATATAACCGTTTTGTTGTGATTGGTTTTCTTTTATTAATTCTGACTTCTTAATTTTGGCTCTTTAGTTATTTTTATCAATTTTGATTGATACAACAAGATTTAGCTATTTTCATTTGAATTAATAAAAAAAACGAGATTTTTTTTCGTTTCGAGATGGATTTGCATATTCAATTTAAGTTTCACTCGTTTTAAGAAATATTTTCTTATTTATATTAGTAACTATTGTTTGTTTGTTTGTTTTCTTTGATTGTTTATTTAACTTTTGTTCGTTTGGGGTTTCATTTATGTCTCAATAGCGAAATATTTTTATTCATATTAAGCAGGATTTGCATATTCAACTTAGACTTTGCTCGTTTTAAGATTTATTTGCTCATTTATATTAGGACCTGTTGTATGTTCTTTTGATGTCATTGATTATTCAATTGTGTTGCGAGAGCAACACTTTGGTTTTGTCCCGTTTTTTTTTTTTTTTTCTTTTTTCTTTCCTATGCCGCCGATCTCAGCTTTTCCCGGAAAATGGTAAGGGTCTAACCTGTGCGGTTTTTACGGAAAGTGTGGACCTCAGGCCGGATTGATGAATATGACATTACATTTTGGAAAGCTCCGCAGAACTCTTGCCTGGGGCCAAAAAGAATGGTTTTTAGTTGTCCACAAGCCAGAGCCTATGGTGTGCGAAGTGAAGTGGAGTTATATAGCCTATGTCAGAGAGGAGTATCTGAAGTTGTGCAGCCAAGGTTTCGTTTCATCAAACCATTTTTCTGCTTTCAAGTGGAAAACTATGTTCTAGCAGGCAAGCAGGAAGGCACCACTTTCAAATTGAAGATGGACTAAAATCTATAAGTGTTAAATATATGCGGCAGTTGCCCGGCCCCACAGCCAATATATCTTCTTTGAGTGATAAATAGAAAAATTTGCAGAAGCAAAAATGTGGCATTTTCCCACGGGTCCGAATGTGCCGCCATCTATTGTTTCTACCCATTTCTGTTCGTGATTTCAGCTGAGTTTATCATTCGGTTTTTCGGACTTGGGATTGCGGTAGAGAAATAGTATCAGATGTGCCTAATAAACTTTAAAAGTTCTCTCATTGCTAAAGAAATTGGAGCTTATCCTTTGCTCCTTTATAAGTTGTGACGTTAGAGACTTGACCTACGGCCAAAAAAAAATCAACTTTTGAACTAAGACAGATAGAATTTTTTTCGACGGCAATCGATAGCTCTTGATGAGCTGATCAAAGTATATGACATCCTTTTTTTGGAACCAAAATTCCTTCACGAGGCATACCCGTTTGAAAGTTTCAAGGGGTTGACAACTTCAGTAGTAAGGTACACATTGAAACGAAATCTAGGCCGATACAAATTGTGAGACATATAGAGGACGTCTAAGCAACAGTCGGCTGTTAGGTAATAATCACCTTCGTCAATGAGGAGTTAGCAACTTTTGCTAGTTGGTGTATCTATTATTTGTTTCCAGTGTATTTGATGGTAGAACCAATTTGGTTCCAGTGGTAAGACATGTAGGGGACTTGTAAGTAATATCGGCTGTTAGGCTACAGTCAAGTTCAGCGATGAGGGGTTTGCAACTATGCTAGTTGGTGCACCCATTTATTTGTTCCCGGTGAACTTGATGCCTATCACGGGAGAGGGACTTGTAAGTAAGAATCTGTTCACTTTGGGCTAGAAATTCGTGCAAATTGGTGCACGTTGTATTCGTTCTCTTTAAATCTGACAGAATCAAGTGTTTACGCAACGGGTACAAACGATAACGTAAAACAATGAGGTAGTTTCGTAATAATTAGTGTCACCTATGGTATTTTAATCCTGAAAAGTTACGGATAGCTTTATGATACCAACTAGATTATATAAGATATTGTTCCAAGTTATCATCCGTCACGATGTCTACGATTGATAAGGATAAAGTTCAACTGGCTGCAAAGTCAATTTAGTCCCTTCTTTCGATATTATTTTGTGGTTGTTGTTTTTTCAACGCTGAGGAATAGCCTCTGGTCATGTGATAACTAATTGCGTTCTTGTTTGAACATACCGTTTTAAAAACTTCGATAGGCTGACAACTTCATCATTTAACCGATTAAATAAAAAAAACTAATTTTTTTTAGCTGAAAGTAAGGAGCGACATTAAAACTTAAAACGAACAGAAATTACTCCGTATATGAAATGAGTTGTCCCCTCCGCAATCCCTCGCTCTTTACTACTACTACTACTACTAATAACTCACTGCAGCACCAAGCCGCCTGAGGCCAACACAGCTACGCACGCTCCTCCTCCAACCTAATCTATTTAAAGCCTCCCTCTTTACACCCTCCCAGGAAGTTCCCATTTCCTTTAAATCCTTATTTATGACATCCTCCCAACCCAGACAAGGACGACCTGCTTTCCGTGTAGCCCCAGGCGGTTGGCCAAAAAGGACAATCTTCGGTAATCTGTCATCCTTCATCCGTAGAACGTGGCCTAGCCATCTCAACCTTTCTTTCATTATAGCCCCAGAAAGCGGGATTGAACCACACTTTTCGTACAACCTACTGTTTGAAATACGGTCAGTCAGCCGGGTACCCAGAACAATCCGTAGGCAATTTCTCTGGAAAACATCTAGTAAATTTTCATCTGCTTTTCGGAGTGTCCATGCTTCAGAGCCATATTTGACCACTGTCATCACTGTAGCTTCCAATATTCTAATCTTGGTTTGTAGGCTTATCTTTCTATTCTTCCAAACTTTTTTTAACTGTGAAAAAACACCCTGAGCTTTAGCTATTCTACTTTTAACATCTTCACTGTTCCCACCATCTTTACTAATAATACTACCAAGGTAACTGAAGCTCCCAACCTGATCAATCTTTTCGTTACCTAAGGTCACCTGTTCATCTTCACTTATTCCTAACCTTAGTGACTTAGTCTTCTTAACATTAATTTTCAAGCCTATTTTAGCACCCTGAACTCGTAAAACCTCTAAAAATTCATTCATTTTGCTCACACTTTCATCTAATATGCTTAAATCATCAGCATAATCCAAGTCCAGGAGCGTTCTTCCTCCCCATTTGATTCCATGGTCTCCAATTGCCTTTCTTGTGCTCCTTAAGACGAAGTCCATCAAAATGATCCATATAAAGGGGGATAGAACACAACCCTGCTTAACTCCTGATTTAATACAAAACCAGTTGCTAACCTCATTTCCTACCTTAACCGCAGCAGTATTATTCTCGTACATAGCGCAAATCACTTTAATGTATTTTTCTGGTATACCATATAACGATAAGACCTTTGTTAACGCTGTTCTATCAACAGAATCGAAAGCTTGCTCATAATCGATAAAACTAAGGACCAAAGGTGTTTGACAACGAAGGGACTTCTCAATTATTAACCTAAGAGTGAAAACATGGTCGACACATCCTCTACCTTTTCTAAAACCGCATTGTTCTTCCCTTAAAACTTTGTCTACAGCATGTCTCAGTCTAAAAAGTATCATATTACTCAGTAATTTGCTACCTACAGAGACCAGACTAATGCCTCGATAATTCCGACATTCACTCTTGTCACCTTTCTTATACAGTGGTTTAATTAAGGTTTTCCTAAAATCATTGGGTACTTCCCCTTTTTCAAAAATCATGTTCATAATCTTCAGTAGCTAATTCCTAACCTCAGAGCCACCATATTTAAGGAACTCATTAATCATACTATCAGCACCTGGGGCCTTATTATTTTTTAATCCTTCTAGTACTGTCGCTAATTCTTCCTCACTAAACAAATCTTCCTTCACATCCAAGGTATCACAAACTTTTTCATTTTCATCTATATCTTTTCCTGCAACTGTATCTCGGTTTAGCACATTCTCAAAATGTTCCACCCATCTTTCTTTAACTTTTTCCTTATCACTAATTGTGACCCCATTTCTATCTTTAACTGGGACTAGTCCGGATCGGCTACTCCCTTTCAATTTATTAACATGCCAGTATAATATTTTACTATTATGCCGTCTAGCCGCATCTTCCAGATCCTCAGCAATTTTATCCATCGCCTCCATTTCACATCTCCTTAGTTCATATTTTAATGCTTTCTCCACTTTCTTTACATTCCTTTTGTTTTCATACGACCTATCGCTCAGATAATTCTTATACAAACCCCTTCTACTCTCTATTAAACCTAAAGCTTTTTCACTAATATTCCTAGTTGCTGTCTTAGCACTCTTCCCTAGGACACCATCAGCAACTTCACAAATTGTTTTTCTGAAATTATTCCATCCATCTTCCACATTGTCAAATTTTAAACCCTCAAGTTTAGTACTCAACTGTTCCTGGAATTTTTTTCTCAAATTTTCATCCTGAAGTCTACCAACATCATAACTTTCCGGGAGGGAGTTATTCTTCCGAAATTTCAGCTTTAAATTAACCTTAGACACTACTAGATGGTGATCTTTACTTTTAACATCAATAACGGCACTCCTATACACCCTAGTATCTTGTATTGATCCTGCTAGTCTTCTGTTTACAATAACATAATCAATAAGGTTTGCTGTCTTACCATCACGTAAATACCATGTCAACTTATGGGCCATTTTGTGACCAAACACCGTATTGGTTATAACTAGGTTGTTATACCTACAAAATTGCAAAAGCCTATAGCCATTACTGTTTTCTTTTCCTACACCAAAATTACCTAGGCTAGGATACCATCTATCCCTATTTCTACCAACCTGGGCATTAAAATCTCCTAGCAAAAACACCATATTTCTACCTGGTACCCTGTCTATTTGCTCCTGTAACTGTAAGTAAAATTCATCTGAGTCACTAGTATCTCCATCAGTTGGTTCAATGGGGGCATATACTACTATAACTGATACCCTAAACTTTTTAGTCATAAAATGAGCAATTAGTATTCTATTATTAATACCTTCCCAGCCTAAACAAGACTTAGCAGCTTCCTTATTCATCATGAGCCCTACTCCCTGTCTATGTACCCCATCCTTCCTTCCTGAGTAAACAAATTCTATGTCACCTAATTTCATGCTTCCTACCCCTGGGATATGAGTTTCTGAAACTCCTAATAAATCCAGTTCAAACCGTCTGAATTCGTCAGTCAAAATGTCGATGCGATAGTCATTTTTTAACGTCGTAACATTCCAAGTTCCAATTTTCATGTTCTTTAAATCTTTGAAATTATTTTGGCCTCAAGAAAAGCAGTGATCCCGGATACCAGTGCAGGATGGGGACCAACATATCTTCTCAAGTCTACACCGAAGCGCTTAAGCCGGCTTAGAACCGGACAGCAAGAAGTCCCTGGGACCTCCAGTATGAATGGAGGCTTTGTGCAATCCTGGGCCCATCTTGGTCACAACATGGTTTTCAGCACTTGGCGATGCTCTTCTATCAACAAGAGTCGAAATCCTGCACAGACAGTCCCAAGCCTATTACCTCCGACTCATTATATATTCATGCCTACAAATATTATGCTACTACGGGGAGGCAGCCCATAGTAGATAAATTAGCTAGGAAGAGGTTTTTCAGCCCGAAAACGCCCATCAAAACAAACCAAGCCCAGAAAATTATCCAATAATCAGAATCCCGTACGAGTGCTGTGTTGTTTACTAGGCTATAATTTCCTCGAGGGGCGCCACTCCTCAAGTGGGAAAAATTGACCGCAAGTTTCCCAGTCTTGCAGGTACCCCGAAAGGGTCGAGGCAGCCCTTTACAGAGGCCGTTGTCCATAAATCTGGATCTTACGCCCTGCCGCAGTTGTCCTCCTATAGAGGATCCTCCCACGATGGTGTTCTGCTTCACCATGCAATTTAACCCATTACTGGGAGAAGGTTTGTAACTCATCTGACGCGTGAACACGGCAGTTGGCCCTGCTGAGTGTACATTTGAGGGGCCTTCTTCCTCCTCCACCTGAAATTATGACCCCCAGGGGAGGGTTTCCCAGTTTCTATTATGGGCCCCACTGGGACAAGGTCCTACTTGGCCTAAGCCTCCTATGGAGCTACTCTACCTATCTATAGGGCTTACATATATACATATATATATATATATACATATACATACACATACATATACATACACACATACATACACATATACATACACATACACATACATACACATATACTCACTAACGTGCAAATATATACCCTGAATTGGTATAGGCTAGGTCTGTATATGGTGAATATTAATTTCCTGTCTGATGCAAATGCACAATAACTTTGGATTCAGGATGCAATTCTGACTATAGAGATAAGTATTTTTCTTACTTGAAATGTATGTGCAGAATTAGAAATTCTGCTGGTACTACAAAAGTAGACCTAAGTAGCCAATTTAGCCTGTCTGAAACATCTCACAAGCCAACACCTTATAAAAAACACCTTTGATAATTTAAATGAATAAGAAAACTTATTAGAAATTCTGCTGATACTGCAAAAGTAGACCTAAGTAGCCAATTTAGCCTGTTTGAAACATCTCACAAGTCAACACCCTATAGAAAACACCTTTGAGAATTTAAATGAAGAAGAAAACTGATTAGAGACTCTGCTAATACTGCAAAAGTAGACCTAAGTATCCAATTTAGCCTGTTTGAAACATCTCACAAGCCAACACCCTATAGAAAACACCTTTGACAATTTAAATGAATAAGAAAACTAGTTAAAAACTCTGCTAATACTGCAAAAGTAGACCTAAGTAGCCAATTTAGCCTGTTTGAAGCATCTCACAAGCCGACACCCTATAGAAAAACACCTTTGACAATTTAAATGAATAAGAAAACTAGTTAAAAACTCTGCTAATACTGCAACAGTAGACCTAAGTATCCAATTTAGCCTGTTTGAAACATCTCACAAGCCAACACCCTATAGAAAACACCTTTGACAATTTAAATGAATAAGAAAACTAGTTAAAAACTCAGCTAATACTGCAAAAGTAGACCTAAGTAGCCAATTTGGCCTGTTTGAAGCATCTCACGAGCCGACACCCTATAGAAAAA
Source organism: Artemia franciscana (assembly GCF_032884065.1). Lineage (NCBI taxonomy): Eukaryota > Metazoa > Arthropoda > Branchiopoda > Anostraca > Artemiidae > Artemia > Artemia franciscana. The sequence goes on from NC_088877.1 coordinate 5,239,415, forward strand.
CACCTTTGACAATTTAAATGAATAAGAAAACTAGTTAAAAACTCTGCTAATACTGCAAAAGTAGACCTAAGTATCCAATTTAGCCTGTTTGAAACATCTCACAAGCCAACACCCTATAGAAAACACCTTTGACAATTTAAATGAATAAGAAAACTAGTTAAAAACTCTGCTAATACTGCAAAAGTAGACCTAAGTAGCCAATTTAGCCTGTATGAAACATCTCACAAGCCAACACCCTATAGAAAACACCTTTGACAATTTAAATGAATAAGAAAACTAGATAAAAAACTCTGCTAATACTGCAAAAGTAGACCTAAGTATCCAATTTAGCCTGTTTGAAACATCTCACAAGCCAACACCCTATAGAAAACACCTTTGACAATTTAAATGAATAAGAAAACTAGTTAAAAACTCTGCTAATACTGCAAAAGTAGACCTAAGTAGCCAATTTAGCCTGTTTGAAACATCTCACAAGCCAACACCCTATAGAAAACACCTTTGACAATTTAAATGAATAAGAAAACTAGTTAAAAACTCTGCTAATACTGCAAAAGTAGACCTAAGTATCCAATTTAGCCTGTTTGAAACATCTCACAAGCCAACACCTTATAGAAAACACCTTTGACAATTTAAATGAATAAGAAAACTAGTTAAAAACTCTGCTAATACTGCAAAAGTAGACCTAAGTAGCCAATTTAGCCTGTTTGAAACATCTCAAAAGCCAACACCCTATAGAAAACACCTTTGACAATTTAAATGAATAAGAAAACTAGTTAAAAACTCTGCTAATACTGCAAAAGTAGACCTAAGTATCCAATTTAGCCTGTTTGAAACATCTCACAAGCCAACACCCTATAGAAAACACCTTTGACAATTTAAATGAATAAGAAAACTAGTTAAAAACTCTGCTAATACTGCAAAAGTAGACCTAAGTATCCAATTTAGCCTGTTTGAAACATCTCACAAGCCAACACCCTATAGAAAACACCTTTGACAATTTAAATGAATAAGAAAACTAGTTAAAAACTCTGCTAATACTGCAAAAGTAGACCTAAGTAGCCAATTTAGCCTGTTTGAAACATCTCACAAGCCAACACCCTATAGAAAACACCTTTGACAATTTAAATGAATAAGAAAACTAGTTAAAAACTCTGCTAATACTGCAAAAGTAGACCTAAGTATCCAATTTAGCCTGTTTGAAACATCTCACAAGCCAACACCCTATAGAAAACACCTTTGACAATTTAAATGAATAAGAAAACTAGTTAAAAACTCTGCTAATACTGCAAAAGTAGACCTAAGTATCCAATTTAGCCTGTTTGAAACATCTCACAAGCCAACACCCTATAGAAAACACCTTTGACAATTTAAATGAATAAGAAAACTAGTTAAAAACTCTGCTAATACTGCAAAAGTAGACCTAAGTAGCCAAATTAGCCTGTTTGAAACATCTCACAAGCCAACACCCTATAGAAAACACCTTTGACAATTTAAATGAATAAGAAAACTAGTTAAAAACTCTGCTAATACTGCAAAAGTAGACCTAAGTATCCAATTTAGCCTGTTTGAAACATCTCACAAGCCAACACCCTATAGAAAACACCTTTGACAATTTAAATGAATAAGAAAACTAGTTAAAAACTCTGCTAATACTGCAAAAGTAGACTTAAGTAGTCAATTTAGCCTGTTTGAAACATCTCACAAGCCAACACCCTATAGAAAACACCTTTGACAATTTAAATGAATAAGAAAACTAGTTAAAAACTCTGCTAATAGTTGTAAATACCTAAAAAGAAAAATTTTAGACCTCTGTAGATGTTGATTTCAAAAACTGGTAAAAACCATGACACTCTTATCACTTTACGAATGTTTTATGTTTGAAATTTTTTGCCCATTCTGAAAAGTTTACGCTAAAGCTTTAAATTGTTTTAAAAAGTAGAATTGTGGCAAACAGTCAACTTTAGCGTAAAGAGCGAGGGATTGCGGAGGGGACAACTCATTTCATATACGGAGTAATTTCTGTTCGTTTTAAGTTTTAATGTCGCTCCTTTCTTTCAGCTAAAAAAAATTTGTTTTTTTTATTTAATTTCTGAACGTTTTTGAATTAATGCATGTTTGGTGTTGGCTCTCCGCACATAAATTATTAAAATGAAATTTGTATATTAATTCTTTTTTTGGCTAAATGGCTTTCTCTTAGTTTTGATCAGACGATTTTGAGAAATAAGGGGTGGAGAAGGAGGCCTAGTTGCCCTCCAATTTTTCGGTTACTTAAAAAGGCAACTAGAACTTTTAATTTTTAACGAACGTTTTTATTAGTAAAAAATATACGTAACTTAAGAATTAACTTACGTAACAAACTTTCATAACCTTATATTTTTATTATGTATACGAGGGGATTTGTACCCTCGTTAATACCTCGCTCTTTACACTAAATCGTAAGTTTTGTCCCAATTCTTTAAGAATGACCCCTTAAAGAATAAATAGTTGAAATTACTAAAAATACTTTAGCATAAAGAGCAAGTATTTATCTCCTCCTAAATACCTCGCTCTTTATGCTAAAGTATTTTTAGAACCCCTCATATGCGTAATAATCTATGCGTAATAAGTTTCAATGCTACTTCTTCCTTTCATTTGAAAAAACGTTTTCATGTTTATTTTTCATTGTTTTCTTATAGTAATGCTAGAGAATCCTGCGCCCTTGTCATTGAATTTTTGTTCCCCATGACAGATTCCTCCAAGGAAAGATCCTCCAACATAGCCCCCTCTCCTCAGCCCCACCCCCAAACAAAATAAAATCCCCCTGAAAACGTCTGTACACTTCCCAATAACCATTACTATATGTAAACACTGGTCAAAGTTTGTAACTTGCAGCCCCTCCCCCAGGGATTGTGGGGGAGTAAGTCATCCCCGAAGACATAGTTATTATGGTTTTCGACTATGCTGAACAAAATGGCTATCTCAAAATTTTGACCCGTTGACTTTGAGAAAAAAATGAGCGTGGGAGGGGGCCTAGATGCCCTCCAATTTTTTTGGTTACTTAAAAAGGGCACTAGAACTTTTCATTTCCGTTAGAATGAGCCCTCTTGCGACATTCTAGGACCACTTGGTCGATACGATGACCCATGGGGAAAAGAAAAAAAAACAAAAAAAAAACAAACAAACAAATAAACACGCACCCGTGATTTGTCTTCTGGCAAAAAATACAAAATTCTACATTTTTGTAGATAGGAGCTTGAAACTTCTACAGTATGGTTCTCTGATAAGCTGAATCTGATGGTGTCATTTTCGTTAAGATCCTACGACTTTTAGGGGGTGTTTCCCCCTATTTTCCTAAATAAGGCAAATTTTCTCAGGCTCGTAACTTTTGATGGGTAAGACTAAACTTGATGAAACTTATATATTCAAAATCAGCATTAAAATGCGATTCTTTTGATGTAGCTATTGATATCAAAATTCAATTTTTTAGAGTTTTGGTTACTATTGAGCCGGGTCGCTCCTTACTACAGTTCGTTACCACGAACTGTTTGATAGTGAAGAAATAAGCAGAAGCAAGAATGTAAAACAATGAGATAGTTTCGTAATAATCAATAGAATGTCATCTATGGTATTTTGATCCTGAAAAGTTAGGGATAGCTTTATAATACCAACTAGATTATATAAGATATTGTTCCACGTTTTCATCCGTCACGATGTCTACGATTGAAAAGAATAAAGTTCAACCAGCTGCAAAGTCAATTTAGTCCCTTCTTTCACGTTGCCCGGGCAACATAAGTCTAGTTTCTGTTCATTTTGAGTTTTATTTATTCTTTAATAGTAATTTCTGGTCGTTTTGAGTTTGAGTTATTGTATGTTTCTATTTCTTTTGATCTTAAGTTTAACATGACCTTTACTTTCTTTAGAAAACTTTTTTTTTCGGAAAGTTCTTTTTTTAAATTAATTTCTGTTCGTTTTTGATAGCCAAAGTTTCAAGTTTTTCCAAAGTTCCCTATTTCAAATAATTTTTTATTTCAAAATAAATCAACAGTTTTGGCAAGAACTAATAAAGTTAAACTGAATATTTGATATACAAAGATATTAATTGCTGAAAGCTCAACAACTTACGATTTTGTTTCAACCAGGCCGGATTTAAAGCTTTGATGCTTCCAGGCCCAAACGTTTTTGCCACTCTATTTTTGCAAGATTTTCGGGGAAATCCTCAAAATTTCGACAATAGCGAAAGCCGCAGGGCCTAGTGAGCCTATTGGTAAATCCGGGTCTGATTTCACTGCAATTTTCGTTTTATTTTCAACGTACAGAAGAAAATACTTGTAATATAATTCGTTTTAGCAAAGTGCCAAATACGCAGTAGGCCTTATGCTCTTACTGGTAGGAAAATGGGCTACCATACTCTTGTTTTATAGTGAAGAATGTAGGTGGCTTGGACAGTTTTGAAAGAGCTAATAAAATCAAGCTGAATTTTTGGGATAAAATATCATTAAGAAGTTTTTTAATTGGGGGGGGCATGGAAGTAGGGCCAGGGGTCAAATCCCATGATTCTTGAAATAAAATATCATTAGTAGGTTGTTGCTTGCTTTTGTTGTTTTTTTGGGGGGATGCGGTCTTCCCATTGATGGAGAGCCAGGGGTATGTTCCCATGATGTGTCATTGACATTTTTGGGGGAGAAGGAGGGGTATTGTTCAATGGAGGACCAGGTTTCAGCTCCCATAAGTTTGGGAATAAAACATTGTTAATATTTTTTAGGGGGTGGGCCATAGAGGGACAGAGGTGAGTTGCCATAGTTTTTTGAATAAGATATCGTTAACAATTTTTGGGGGGAAGAGGGAGCTCGGGCCATGTAGAGAAGGCCAGTGGTCAGCTCACTTAAGTTTTGGAATAACATATCGCTCCTAATTTTTTTGAGTGGGGTTGGGGGTTTGGTTTATCTGACCTCTGAATTATTTTCATAACCCTCGCATAAGAACCATATATGCCCCCAGACATGCAACACTTGTCTGTGGGCTCTGGGGGGTTGTGTACACCCTGGTGTTTGTGCTATCCAATCTTTTGATTTACTTTAACAAAATGGCTATCTCAAAAATTCAATTGGATGGATTTGGGGTAAAAAGGCAGGAGAACTAGCAGCCCTCTGGTCCCTTTTGATACTTTTAAAGGGAAACAGAACTTTCAATTTCCAATAGAATGAGCCCCCGACTAAGTTATACGGTCATTCCTTCCATAAAAACCTTATGCGCCTCCGGTGTATAATTTACAACACTTGTCCTTGGGTTCTGGAGGGCTGTGTAAACCCCAGAGTTTTCATTATATGATCTTTGATCTATTTTGGACAAAATGAAAATCTCAAAAATTTGATCAGACTCGCTTGGAGAACAGACGGTTAGTGAGGGGGGGGGGGTACTAGTTACCATTAGATTACTTTGGACTCTCAAAATGGGAACTAGAAATTTAAATTTCAAGTCATTTGAGTCCCCCCAAGGCTTATCTCTTCCACAAATACCTTATATGCCTCCTAGCATAATTTACAACACTTCCCAAAGGCTCTGGGGGGATGTTGACCCCGAAGTTTTGTTATCTGATTGTTGGACTATTTAAAAAAAATGGCTATCTAAACATTTTGATCGAATATGTTAGGAGAAAACAGGGTTTGTGTGTGTTTGAGGGAGGGCAGATGCCTTCCGTTTGATTATTAAAAAGGTGACTAGAACTTTCTATTTCCAATCTAGTGAGCCACCTCTGAAGTTAATACACCACCCCTTACACAAAAACCTTATATGCCCCCGGAGCGTAACTACCATTCCTTCCATAAAACCTTATATGCCCCGGGGGCATAACTTACAACACTTGGCCCTGGGTTCAGAGGTTGGCTGTATTATCCCTGGAGGTTTTTTTTATATGATTTTGAACAAAATGGGTATATAAAAAATTCAATCGGACATATTTGGGGAAAAGAGGGTTGGTGGAGGGGGGAGGTAACTGCCATAAGATCACTTTTGATCTTAAAAAGGAAGGTAGAACTTTGAATACCTAATCATTTGATCCCCCTTCAAAGTTTATAAGACTACCTCCCCTTTTAAACCTAATATACGCCCGGGGCTCATACCTCGGGGGGGGGTATGTTGACCTCTAAGGTTTTGTTATTTGATCGCTTGACTCTTTCAAAGAAAATGGCTATCTAAAATCCATCAGATGCACTTAAGGAAAAGGGGGTGTAGATGGAGGGGAAGGTTAGATGTCCTACAATCACTTTTGAATCTTAAATAGGTAACTGGAACTTTCAATTTCCAATCAAATGAGCTACCACTGAACTTTATACGACCACCCCTTACATAAAAAACTTATACACCCTTGGGGTATAACTTAAAACACTTGCTAAAGTGTATTGCTAAGGAAAAGAGGGTGTAGGTGGAAGGGAAGGTTAAATGTCCTACAATAACTTTTGAATCTTAAATAGGTAACTGGAACTTTCAATTTCCAATCAAATATGCTACCACTGAGCTTTATACGACCACCCCTTACATAAAAAACTTATACGCCCCTGGGGTATAACTTAAAACACTTGCTACTGGGCTAAGGGGCGTTATGTCAACCCTGAAGTTGTTTTTATCTGATGTTTGAACTATTTTTAATGAAATGGCTATCTCAAATTTTTATTGGATGGATTTGAGGGAAAAAGGGCGGGGGGATAGTTGACCCCCCATCTCTTTTGTCTCTTAAAAAGTGAACTAGAACTTTTAATTTCCAATAAAATGAACCCCGTTTGAAGTTTATACGAGGAACCCTTCTATAAAAACCATATATGCCCGCAGGGCATAATTTACAACGAGTGTCCCTGGGGCGTGGGGGGTTGTGTCCACCCCAAAGTTTTGTTCTTTAATCTTTCAACTGAGATTAAAATTTCGATTGGATGTTCTAGGGGAAAAAAAGCATTGGGGCTATTTGTCCTCCAATCATTTTTTACTCCTAAAAGGGCACTATAACTTCCATTTCCAGTCAAATGAACCCCCTCCGTAATTTATACGACCATTCCATATGAAGTTTCTCTGGGGAAAAAATTGGAGCCTCGTGGCCTTGGGGTTGGTGAGGGTAGGCTAATTGCCATCGGATCACTTTTGACCATTAAAAGGGAACTAGAGCTTTCAATTTCTAAATCATTTGAGTCCTCTCAAAAAATTATACGACCACCTTTTCCCTAAAAATCCTATATGCCCCCGGGGCATAAATTACAACCCTTCCACCGGTTTTCAGGGGGGGGGTCTATGTTTACCCCAAAGTTTTGTGACCTGATCTTTGGACTATTTTAAACAAAATGGCTAACTCAAAATTTTTTATCGGATGCATTTGGGGAAAACAGGGGGGGGGGGGGGGTATAAACCAGCCGATTACTTTTGATGACTCTTAAAAGGTAAATATAAATTTCAATTTCCAAACAAATGAGCCACTTTTGATGTTTATACGACAATCCCTTACATAAGACCTTATTTGCCCCCGAGCCATATCTTAAAACACTTCCCCAGGGCTCTGGTGGGTTGTGTTGACCCCTGATTTTTTGTTATTTGATCTTTAAACTATTTTCAACAAAATGGCTATCTCAAAATTTGATCACATGCATTTGAAGAAAAAAGTCTTGGTGGGGGAAGCTAGTTGCCCTCCGATCATTTTTGTCTTTTAGAAAGGTAGCAATTCTAATTTAAAAATCGAACCAGCCCCCTCCGATGTTTATACTACCATCCCTTCCATGAAAACCTTATGTACCCCCCCGGGGCATAATTTAAAAAACTTGTCCTAAGGTTCTGGTGGGCTGTGTTATCCCTGGAGTCTTTATTATATGATCTTTGGTCTATTTTGAATAAAATGGTTATATAAAAATTCAATCGGATGCAATTGGGGAAAAGAGGGTTAGTGGGGGGGGGAGAGCTAGTTGCAATCAGATCACCTTTGACTCTTAAAAAGGGAATTATAACTTTTAATTTTTAATCGTTTTAGTCCCCCCCAAGATTTATACGACAACTTCTTCCATAAGAACTTTATATGCCGCCAGGGCATAATTTAAAACCCTTCCCCCGGGCTCTGGGGGGTATGTTGATCCCAATGTTTTGTTATCTGATCGTCGGAATATTTCAAACAAACTGAAAATCTCAAAATTTTGATCAGATGCATTCGGGGAAAAGAGGGTGTGCGTGTGGGGGGGGGGGTGAGGGGTAGATGCCCTCCGATGCCTTTTGACTAAAAAAATTATCGAATCTAGTACAAAATAATGATGAAAACAAATGGTTACATTGGCAATTCTGGCAATTCTTGGCAATTAGCAACATTTTCAATTCTTAGCAATTGGCAACATTGGCAATTACCTATCCCAATTCAAAATGCAACATTTCATAATTACAGGGAAAAAATTAATCTAGAGAATTTTAATTAGAATATTAGTTACCCCTTAGCTTTACAGAGGCGAACAGAAAAAATAGGAGTGCCATTGTACAAATTCCTTTTGTCTTAGCGGGAGGGGGGCTAAGGCTGGAAACATCCAATTACTTGAAATGACTTTCAAAACGGATGATTTTTACTTGTAATCTGTTGAGATCTTTTTTTTATCCAAAATTCCTTTTCCCATTCCCTCGAGAAAATGAAACTAGGGACTTAAGATGAAAAGACAATCAAACAGCAGAAAACCCAATCAAAAATAATCTTCACCAACTAATTAGTCATACATAAAAATTGAACTATATTGCTGACAAAATAAGAGGAAGAGATAATTCTGGTTTAAGGGGGAATTTTACCTTTTAATTTGAAAATATAAAAATATGACTTACCATGTCCCAGTCGGGTTCGGCTACAATAACTCCCTTGTACTCCATATAGCTAGCAAAGCCTTCATTTAGCCATAGGTCATCCCACCACTTGATTGTCACTGGAGAACAGACAAGATTCAAATATTTAGGGGAGAAATTATTTAACAAAATTCAAATAATTTGGATATTAATTCTTAGCAAAAGAAACTGTCGAAGTGAACAGCGATTAAAGGGAATTGAAATAATATGGAATAAAGAGAGAGATACAGAGAATACAGAATATAGAAAACATATAGAGATACAGAGCATAGAGAGATACAAATTACAGATTTTAAATCTACTAGAAATATTTCAATTAGAAATATTTTTAATATTTAATTAGAAATATTATAGATATTCGAGTCTCGGTAATTATCAAGAAGCAGAGAAACATGCACGGCAAGCAGCTCATATGAATGCATTATAGATAAAATTGTAGGTTATGTGAGGTGCAAGTTGCGGTAAAAAAAAATGAAAAAATTACCCTTAAAGATTTTTAATGAATTTATAATAACTTGAATATTCGTTTTATAGCAACCGAAAAGAGTACAAATAAATAATGATTAAAGAGAGAATAGGTAGAATTAAGAATAAAAAGGGATATACAGAAAAGATAAAATACAAAAGATATAGAGATATAAAGAATGCCAAGGTAAGTGAAGCTGCTATCCCGATCATTCTTTTCGTTACCTAATGTCACTTTTTCGTCTCCACTCATTCTTAGCATTAGTGACTTAGTCTTCTTAATATCAATTTTTAAAACTATTTTAGCACCCTGAACTCGCAAAACCTCTAAAAGTAGATTCACTTTGCTCACACTTTCATCTAGGATGCTTAAATCATCAACACAATCTAAGTCCATGTGAGATTTTCCTCCCCATTTGATTCCGTGGTGTCCCATTACCTATCCAGTGCTTCTTAAGACAACATACATAAAAATGATCCATATATAGGGGGATAGAACACAACCCTGCTTAACTCTTGACTTAACACGAAACCAGCTGCTAACCTCATTTCCTACCTTAACCGCAGCAGTGTTATTCTCATACATAGCACTAATCACTTTAATGTATTTGTCTGGTATACCATACAAGGATACGACCTTTGCTAAAGCTCTTCTATCAACAGACGCTTGCTCATAATCTACAAAGCTGAGGATCAAAGGTGTTTGATAACTCCGGCCCTTCTCAATTATTAACCTAAGAGTGAAAATTTGGTCGATACATCCTCTACCTTTTCTAAAACCGCACTGTTTTTCTCTTAAAACTTTGTTTACAGCATCTCTCTGTGTAAAAAGTATCATATTACTAACTAATTTGCTATCTACAGAGACCAGACTAATGCCTCGATTATTATCACATTAACTCTAATGTGTGATATAATTTTTATAAGAGAGAACAACTAAAAAATTCAAAAAAAAAAAAAAATCAAAGAACAAAAAGAAACAACTTTGCAGTCACGCAGAAGAACATAACGTTATAAAAGTTCTACTTTTAAGAACAGCGATGAATGATATAGCGCAAGGCATTTTTACGCAGTGCATGTCAACACTAATATTGAAAAACACTTATTTATGTAAAAAAAAGTCATACAAAATAACTAAAAAATTATAACATTTTGTTTTGCGGACATTGATGCTATGATTTGCATAAAATAACATATTGAAGGTATTAAAGGCATCGAACATAAGGCATTGAAGGCATCCCAAATCCACTTATGCATCTCTCTTTTTATTGATCCCATGCGTATACGATGCGACCCTGACTGTATAGAGGAATCTAAAACCTATTAGAGAACCCGGGCACAGCATGATATTATTCTTGTCACCTCAGAATAATGAACCACGGAGCATGAAATAAAACGAACAAACTTTTCTTCCAAATATAAAAGCATAACAGCTTTGAATAAAATGGAAAACAAATTGCACTAGGATTGATTACTTCTATTCTGCTTCTATTCTACTTCTATTCTACTTCTATTCTGCATTTTTTATATCAATTTTTATATCAATACATTTTTTCAATTTTTATTTATCAATTTTTATATAAATACATTTGTATCAATACATTTTTATATCAATACATTTTTTATCCAACTAGTTATGTTTCTCAATTAAATAGTTCTACCTCTTCTAAATGAGAGGGTGTTTTCTCTGTGCTTCCCCTTAATATTCAGGTGCTTAAATATTCTGTGCTTCCCCTTAATATTCCCCTTAATATTCGTCTTTTGATGAGCCAAAACGGATCGTCCGTGGTGAAATTCCTCGTGTTATTGGATTATGTGAAACTTTCCTAGATTCAAAAAAGGATATCCTTTTAGATATTCAAACATTTAGTATGGAGAGGATTAACCAAAAATAGATGGCGAGAGGTAGTCCTACCCTTTATATTGCCGATCATCTTGTATACAATATCCACAGTGATTTGAGTTGAAATAATGATGGAATTTTCGAATCCCTTTTTATTGAGATTAAGTCCGGTTGTAAGAACTTAGCTATGGGTTGGGTTTACAGGTCCCCTAGTGGATCTATTTCTTTGTTTATGAAAATTCTGGAAGAGGTTTTGGACTTAGCCAAAAGCCTCCCTGTGGACTGATCCTTATGAGGGATTTAAACCTCAACCTCCTGGATCAAAATTCTGCTTCAGCCACAGATTTTTCTGTCGATGATACTCTGCGAAAACTCTACCTTCAGTTTGTAAACCAAACCGGGTTATTGAGACGCATGCGTCTCTTATTGATAATAATTTTTCGACACTAATTCGGTGTTGGTTAGTAACATTTTGGTCACTTTCTCACTATTTCCCCATATAAGAGTGCTAATCAAGCACAGCGCAGAGCATCGCCATCTAATCTCCCATTTTTCCATTTTGGCGGTACTGAGCTCAGTCTACTTAATTCTCGTTTGACTAAACAGTTTTGGTTTCCGAGTCGGATTTTAACCACTCTTTTGATTTCTTTTATCATTTAGTGCAAGAGTATCCTAAAAGTTTTCCATCAGAATCTAGCGCCTCATACTTCAAAAAGGATAGTACCGCTGAATCCGTGGATGACTCCAGGTCTCCATAAAAGCTGTAAAATGAAAAATTACTTGTGGAATCTTTACAACGCTCCGTCATCTGTAGCTCATCATCAACAGTTCCAGGCCTATAGGAGTACATTTAATTCTCTGTGTCGGAGGCCCAAGTCTCACTATTATCATACGAAATTTTCTGAGTGTGGAAAGGATGTTGGGAAGACATGGTATGTTGTTAATTCTATTCTTAGACCTACTCCCCCTCCACCTTCAGTTCCAACAACACTGATAGTCGATGGCAAAACCATCCAAGAAGAAGAAGATGTTCAGCTAGAGCTTACGTCTTACCTTGCTAATATAGTAAGGACGACTGCTGCCTCTTCGATCTCTATAACTTCTCGTTGTGATTTCAGGACTTATCTTGGAACCTCATGTTTGGAGCCAATGGTCTAGAACTCTGTTTCTGAGTTTGAGGTAGCTTGTATCTTGAACACTCTTAAAGGATCATCGTCTTCAGGGCCAGAAAGAATTCCTACAAAGAATATCCGTGCCATTCTACCAGCTAGTCCGTCACCATTGGCTAGGCTTGTCAATCTGCGTTTAAAGATTGGAAATTTCCCTGAATCTCTCAAGCCAGGTGAGGTTTCAGTGCTGTATAAAGGGGTTCTCGGAGCGATCCTGCTAATTATAGACCAATTTGTCCCCTATCTGATTTTCAGAAAATATTTTGAGAAGGCTATGCTATCCAGCCTTCTTAGTTTTCCGGATGAAAAAGAATATTTTCATGATTTCCAGTTCGGATTCCAAGCGAATCAATCTACAGAGCATGCTTGCGCAACTCTCTTGAATCTCATACATTCGGCAATAGATTCTTGCCTCATCAAGGCAGCTTTATTTTTGGATGTTCATAAAGCTTTTGATTCTTTGACCCATCGATTATTCTTTAGAAACTATCGCATACTGGTATAAGATCAAATGTTTTCTCTTGGTTTGCATCATATCTTTCTGGTAGACTTATTTTAATTAATCCGCTTCTCCGGAGCCCTTCTGAAGTAGAATGTGGCGTCTCTCAGAGATCTGTTATTGGCCCCGTTTTATTTCTGATTTACGTTAATGACCTGATTTTGGCAGCCAAGAACACCAGACCTCTAGTGCACTGCCAGCTGTATCATCCGGATGTTCCTTCTTGTTCCAATGCTACTTCTAATGAAGATGGTCTCGTTGCTTTTGCTGATGACACCACTCTTGGAACCCTTGAGATGACAGAATGTGATTTCCGGTCTAGCCTTGTGGCAATGTTTGAGAGAGTAATTTGATGGCTTGGTGCAAATTACTTGGCCGTGAATGTGCAAAGCCACTTTTTTTCTCCAACTGGTATAGCTTTCTCTCAGCTTACACACCTTCAGGTGTCACAAGGCTCTAGGTGTAGACCGGAAAATTAGGTGGTCAGGTTTCTAGGTATTCTGCTTGATGAGAACCTTTCGCTTAGACACCATATAGCCATGATTAGGCTTAAAGTCTCACGGATTTTGGGTATCATTCAAAAACTCGGACAAACCTTTCCTGGATCTACTCCGAAGCTTATGTTTTTCTGCCTTATCCAGCCACATGTTTCGTATGGCCCAATAGTATTGATGTCTACTTTTCATTCTACACTGCGGTCACTTTCTGTCAAGCATAATTAAGCACGGCGTCTGGTTATGGATATTAGCCGCTCCTCATCAAAACCGTTCCTAGGTTTCCTAGGTTTCTACGATCTATTTAGATTCTTTCTTGCGCTTCCTCATCATATACTTTCACTATGTTTTCCGTATTCCAACCTACAGTAGTATCTAATCTTTGGACAAAGGGTGTTAGTCCTGTTTTGTTTAAAAATCGAGAAAAGTAGTCATCAGCTTCACTTTAGTGCTTTTATATTACTATTCTCACCTAAGGGAACGAGCTCACATGAGCTGCTAAGTAAACTCGTGAGTGACTGTCTGGCCAGCACTCTCTCCACCAAAGTCATTCATAGACAAATGGATCCAAGTAAGCTGCATGTTGGTAAAGCTCCTATTTGATTTTAGGGTTGTGAACAAAGTACTTCTTCATAATAAAAACTGAACCTACAACTTGAGGTATGCTTTGGTCATTTCATTTGTGTATCTTAAGAAAACTGGGCAGTTTGGCGAAAATAAACAAAAGTGGGATGAAACGGAAATAATACAAAATCTACTCAAAATTTTAAAGAATTTCAATCATAAGCTAAAGCTGGCACTTCAAATTTTATAAATTGTAATCCGACACACAACATAGATTTCTAACGAGAAAAGAGGGAGTTTTCTTTCCTAACACCCGTGCATTCATTCCAAATGTTACAAAACAACGTATTTTTTTGCAAAGAAAAAAAATATAAATAAACACCGCAACAGTTGAAATAATTTATCTTTCAGTGATGCCTTCACTTTGCCGGAAGCACGGTGTAAAATGAGGATGTGGGGGAGGACGCATTCTTAGTCAAAATCTTGGCAATTCCTATGTTTAAAGTATTCGTAGTTTGCAATTTTTACATCGAACCAGGGCGACAGGAATCGTTAAAGGGGGAGTAGAACTACTCCAACTAATTCTCAATAATTGTCAAGGTGTGTCAAAGGAAAGGTTATCTGACCATTAGCAATAGACCCTCCCCTCCCAAAATGCATATCTTGGATCCTGTTCCTAGCTCCGAATTAAAATCATAATTTTGTTTTACTTTAACGCAATGTAGGTAATCTATGTAATGGCGAGCGATGAATATGTAAAATTTTCACCCTTAAATAAACATAAACAAAATTATTCATGTACTTTAATTCTAAATTAGGATGGAATGTAATTGTTTACATAGCTATCTATCTAGATATTCCTTAATTCCTGGACCTATCAATTTGATATCTTATTTAGTCTTAAACAAATAAACAATTATGCAATGGGTCAGGAAATTCACGACTAAAGTACACTGATTTTTTCTAAACTAAGCAAATAACGGACGCCTGACAAACAATTCTTAGAATGTTTACCATGAATCGCGAAAATCTTACTATAAACAAAAGATAATAAAAGTTGTAGACACGTACACAAAATTATGTAAATTTAATTTTGATTATTATAAGTACAATTCAGGAGAATATATAGGTATAAACATACACACACATATATATATATATATATATATATATATATATATATATATATATATATATATATATATATATATATATATATATATGTGTATGTATATATATGTGTATGTATATATATATATGTGTGTATGTATATATACCTATATATATATATATATATATATATATATATATATATATATATATATATATATATATATATATATATATATATATATATATATATATATATATATATATATATATATATATATATATATATATATATATATATATATATATATATATATATATATATATATATATATATATATATATATATATATATATATATATATATATATATTCAGCGCGGTATTAAATCAGGTGCCTCCCACAACTTATTTAAATATCCCTGAAGAAACATTGTTCGATCTTGGAATATATTCCAGACCTCTCTTCCTGAGTGAAGTAAAAGAGAGCTCTAAAGACTTTGAAAAACGGAAAGGCAGCCGGCAACGATGGCATACCCACAGAACTATTGAAATATGGTAGAAGCGCCCTAGCAGTGCCCATGTTTGAGCTTTTGTCGCGTGTTTGGGATGATGAAAGAGTCCCGAGTGAATGGTCAAAGGAAAAAAGACTAAATGCGATAATTGGAGAGGCAACGCTTTACAATCAGTTGGTAGCAAGGTTTTGTGCCAGATTATTGTCAATAGAATTCAAAGTAAAGTGGAGAAAGTTCTGAGAGATGAAGAACATGGATTCCGCCAAAACAGATCGTGTTGTGACCTAATATTTAGCCTGAGAGTCCTGCTCGAAGAATCTAATGAATGACAAGTTCAACTGCTCACAGTATTCATTGACTTTCTCAAGGCCTTTGACTCGATGCACCGCGAGACCATGTGGACAATGTTAATGCATTACGGGATCCCGATCAAAATTGTAAATATAATTAAAGCGCTATACCTTGATATATGTGTGCAGTACAAACAGAGGGTGGTCTAACGGAGTGGTCCACCGTTCAGTTAGGTGTAAGGCAGGGCTACATTCTATCGCCATTATTATATGCCATAGTCATAGATTTTGTGCTTCGTAGATGTAGCTTCAGTGGAGGTCTAAAATTAAACCCACTAAGAGAACTTCACGATGGTGTTTTTGCGGAAGATATTGCACTCTTCGCTCACGAATTTGAAGCTATACAACGCAATATAAATGAACTTGGGCGTGTGGCAAATGCTATTGGACTCTCCATATACACTAACAAGACTAAATCAATGTCAAATGCTGTGATTCCTGACTTAGCAGAAGGACTCTTGGTCAACAATGAGGAAATTGAAGTAGTGAGAGAGTTCAAATATCTAGGCAGCATTCTTACGCAAGATGCCAATATTGAAAGAGAAATTTTGTGCCGAATAGCACTGGCTGGCTCTGCCTTCAATTGTCTTGGAAATGTTTGGAGAAAT
Organism: Artemia franciscana; assembly: GCF_032884065.1. NCBI lineage: Eukaryota > Metazoa > Arthropoda > Branchiopoda > Anostraca > Artemiidae > Artemia > Artemia franciscana. The sequence continues at coordinate 5,255,854 of NC_088877.1, forward strand.
AGCAAATATTCCCAGAAGCTAAGCTTAAATAATACAAATGTCCTCTCCATCCTTACATATGGCTGTGAAACTTGGAGCATCACTGCGCAGCTGGAAAAACAGCTACGGGCATTCGACAATAACTGCCTAAGATCTATTTTAAATATACATAGGGCGGAGAGAATAAGAAATGATGAGATTTATAGCATGACAAATCATAACCCCCATCATTGATGTCATTAGAAAGCGACGATGGATGTATTGGGGGCACATGGTGCGAATGGGTGACGGAAGGCTGCCACATGACATACGTTGTTGGACACCCCCTGGCCTCCGCAAGTCAGGGAGACCCAAAATGACCATTGGCAGGATGGTAGAGAAAGAGGAGAAGTTGGCGAGGTATTCGATGGAGGAGCTTTGGTCGATGGCTCAGGACAGGTAGTCATGGCGAACCACTGTTGCTGCCTTATGCGCCTTCAGGCGTGGGAGGACCTAAGTCTAAGTTAGTATTATGTCAAAGTATCTTGGAAAACCTATCCAATAGCTTTAGAATATGAAAGAAAGGGAGGGAAAAGGTATAAATAAAACAAAAACAAACATTCTGGAGCAAACCTTACCAAAACAGGGAAATGACTGCTTTGGGCACCAAGGACGGCTTGGCGGAGGTCTCTGCCGAAATATTGCCTTATTATTTTCGCTGTTTCTTTTCCACTGGCAGATATTCATCCCCATTTCTGTTTCTTAGTTTTTTTTTCTTTGTTTTTGTCAAACTTCATGTATAACCAGCGTAGTCTTAAAAACGTTTTCACGTCAGTTTTATGTAAAAAAAATATTTGGTCACAAGCAGAAAACTTTCTGCTTGTAGACCACAATAATGCCCACTGAGGGGAGGGGAGGCAACTACCCCATCCCTGCCCAATAACCCCATCGACTTCAATTCGTATCTTTTTGGTATTTTGATAAGAAAAAAAAACCGAAAAATGAAATAGCCCACCCCCTACATCTTTCAAAACACCTATTCCAGAATATTGGTAAAAATTAGAAGCAACCCCCCTTACATTTCATAAATTGGCAACCCTGACCGGGCAATTATCTAATCCTAACATGTAAAATAGAATTTAAACTCATCGCCATTAAAAAAGAAAAGAAATAAATTAGCTCACTCAAATTTCCAAACCATTGATGGGCAAGTTCATGGGCAATTACAGTCGCCACTCTTTGCTTGTTCGATGGGGAATTTGTAATATTATTATAGAGAAGGGCTGTTTCTCGGTAGGTTATCAGACCCCAATGCTCCATTGCTCCAGAAACAAAATCGGGTATAGCAATCATATCTGTAAAAAGACGAAAACACAAAAATTACGAAATATTTTTCAACTGGGCTTTTTTCCTTAGGCCTACCCAGTATAAAATGCACACAGGTTAGACCCTTAGGGGAGCAGTATATTAGAAAATGTTGTTTTTTGGGCAGTATTTTATAATTTGTCAATGGAGGGAGTCTTTGGACCCATTTCATAAGAGAATTCCTACATCGAGTTATGCTACCATAAATACACATTTTAAAACTTCAAAGCGATTTTTAGAAGTAGAAAGGTCTGATTTTTACGACTAAGTGTACTTTCGCACACAAATTTCCCAAGGGTGCTAATATAGCATATAATAAATATTTATTACATAAATATAATACTTGATTATTGTTTATGATAAACATTAAATATAAGAAAAAATTATAATAAATATAATAATAGGAATTATTTAATATAATCTATAATAAATAACTACTCCCTGTGTACAGACAGGTTCTTTACATCCAGCAAATGGGAACGTTCAAAATATTATATTTGACGCGTCGATCTGAAAAATCATATTCGATAATATCTTGAAACCCGTTAGAGGCCCGCTCACAAGGGACCAAGGTTCGGCTAATGCTGATTCTGAAATCCAGCACCAGGATTTTACCAGCACCAAGGTTTAACTAACACAAATTTCTGAAATCCAGCACCAAGATTTGACCAGCACCAAGGTTTAGCTAATTCTAACTTTTTAAATCCAGCACCAAGGTTCAGCTAACACGGATTTTTGAAATCAGTTAAATCCCATTTACCTAGTATTCATCCTAACAGTTTACTGACTATCATATCCAGAGTTCATTTATTCAACAATAAATTATCACAAAATACCGAAAAAAGCACCACCCCCCAAAAAAAGGCCCCATGGCCACGGAAAAAGGAAAAAAGGAGAAATATTCAAAATTATAGTAGAAAATTATAGCATTAGATGGTTTCGGCAATTAAATAAACATTAAGACATCGATTTATCAATAAATACCCCATTTTATTAAAACTTAAAAAAATCTACTTTTGGAAGCACTAAACGAGTAATGCGGCATATGAAGCATGACTTGTAGAAGGTCTCATAATGCAGTAATAAAACACAATTGATATAATAAACAATACACTGTATTTAATAATCCAAGGAAAAAGAAAAAAGGCAAAATAGAAAGCGTAAATGAAAAAAAAAAGAATTAACACTAGATTAGAGTAAAAACCCTAGAACAAATTTGGAAAGAGAAAATAGAGCCAAAAGAGAAGATCTGAACAACATTAGAACATGAAAAAAATAAAATAAGATCAGGAGGAGGAATATAAAAGCTAGGGAGATTCCTGAATACAGTTTTACATGAGTAGAAGAAAGAAAAATCTATTAAGATGACACACCAAAGTGAAATCGACTGAGAAATAAAGAATTTTTACGCAGACGTCGATGAACATCTAGGAAGGATAAACTGGCGTCAAAGATGACGTACCAATGAGGAGTGCTTAAGTGAAAAACCATCAAAAGATCGAAACAAGTTGAATCGGGACTTTCAACTATGAATAGGCTTTGCAAAATCGGTGATCAATAATTCTCATGAATAAAAAGCAATGGCAATTGAAGTAGAGAAAATCTTAAACTATGCAAGTTTGTTAATCAGCTGGAACATAGAAGTAGGGTAGAACTATTGATGAATTAATCCATATCTTAATAATTAAAAACTACCCACAATAATTAATGGCTGGCCATAGCAATTCACATTAGGATCAGAGTGCTTCGAAGCCGTAATTTCAGCAAGAACCCCTTTCTCCAATAAGTAATTTCAAGGCCTTGTTCACACGGGTGAAGAACGCTTGAGCATGGATCACCTCTTTTTAGATCAAGGCAGATGATAAGCCCCCCAATAGCGAAAATTCGAAGAGTTTGGGACTAAGAGCACAGTTTATAGGCGTCAGAACTCCCCTCCAACTAGACTTCCTCTAATAAAACAGCTTGTGGTAACGAACTGTAAGTAAGTAGCGGCTCAGCATAATATTAATCGTAAATCTAAAAAAAAACGAATTTTGACATGAATAGATAAATCATAAGATTTATCTTTTTATGCTGACTCAAAAGATAAAAAATTCAGCAAGTTTAGTGCTACCCACCTGATATACGAGTCTGAGAAAATTTGCCTGATTTTCAAAAAAGAAGGGAAATGCTCCCATGAAGCCAAGTGATTTTGATGAAAATCACAACATCAGATTCAGCATATTAGTGAAACTAACTCAAGATGTTTCAAGTTCCCATCTGCATAAATGAAGAATTTTGTATTTTTTTAATCAGAGGAAATATCACGGATGTATTTTTCATGTATATTCCCAGAGGCGATCGTATCGTAACAATGGTCCTAGAAGATCACAAGAGGGCTTACTCAAACGGAAATATAAAGTTCTAGTGCCCTTTTAAGAGGCCATAAAGGTTGGAGGGCAACTAACTCCTCTTCCACGCCGCGTTTTTCCCAAATAAATCCAATCGAAGTTTTTAGCTATTTTATTCAGCACAATTGTTCAATAACTACATCTCCGGGGATGATCTGATCCCCCAGAGGCCCTTGGGAAAAAACTGTAAGTTGCACAATTTGCCCACTGTCCACAAGCAGCATTTTTTATTGGGATATATACAGAAACTTTTTTTTTGGGGGGGGGGTATTTTCTACAAGAAGAATTTACTAAAGGGAGAAAATTTCTAGTGGAAATGATACATGGGGAGGGAGGGGATTGCCTGCCATGACCTGGAAACGGTCAAAAATTAAATAAGCAAAAAATTCAACTGAAAGTAAGGAGCGACATTAAAACTTAAAACAGATTACTACAGATTAAATAGACACGGAATCATTCGTATATGAGAAGGACTGCCCCTCCCTCAACCCTCACTCTTTGTACTAAAGTTTGACTTTTGATCCCAACTCTTACAGAAAGACTCCTAAAAACAAGAGCCTGAGAAGTATTATTAAAGAGCTTTAACCCTTAACTGGTAGGGTCTTTTTAACCCCAAGGACGCTTTGAGAGTCTGTTCCTCCTATGTCGTTAGGAGCAAAGCGCTGTTTTCTCGTGTATTCTCCGGAAACTCGGGGATGCTGAAGCATACAATCAGTCGAGTAGCTGGCACCAAAGGCAGAGGAGGTAGGAGTGGTCTGGGGTCATTTTGACCCCACCATTAACGTTACAAAAATGGAAAATGAAGATTTGTCGTTTGAAGAAATATGATATATGTTGCTAGTATTGCACGTTTCTGTCATTGTCAGGTTCAGGTTCTTTTATTTTTTAAAATAATTACAACGTAAGTGTGACCTACTCCCGGCAGAGAGCATAGCGCGAATGGCCCGGGAGTTATGAATGGAAACAACAACTTCCTTCAAAATAAGAAAAAAATATAATAATAATAGGAAAAAATAACAGTATTAATAATACTAACAGTAATAATAGTACTCACGAATTCAAACTCACAATCGAACTACAACCATTAAAAGGAGAAAAAAACAGACAAATTTAGAACTGACAAGAGGTTTGACTTAAGAATGACTTAATTGCTTTTTCGTGAATTTTAATTGGATTTCACTTGTTAATATCTCGGTTTTAGCCTTTTTCACCTTTTCTTTCGGGATTTCTTTCCCTTAGAGATACCGAGCTAAGATACCCGGACACCCGAGCTAAGAAGCGCCTTACAGAGGAAGATATCATTCATATACTTGAAGAAGATGACAACTTGTCAAGTGGATCCGACACCCAGAACGACGATGAATGCAGGCCATCGAATGACGAGCAGGAAAACCTTGTTCCAGATTTCATCATCAGAAGAAAGCGCAGAAGAATCCAATGAAGCTACCACTCCTTCAAATCAATTCAGAGAATAGTCGTCACCAGCTACAGGTCAGCCAGACCTCAATGATATGACTGTTTCTCAGAGAACCAAAAGATGGACCTGCAAGGATGAGCTACTAGGACGTGACAGAACAACAAAGTGGTCGAAAAGTACACCACCCCCGAGCCGAACCAGAGCTATAAACATCTTGACTGAAGGAGCTGGCTCCAAACTACCAGCACACACTGTCAACCTTTGCGACCGGAAACTGCTTGGGATCTTCTTTTCCCTGAAAATATTATTGATGCAGTGGTGGAGCATACCAACAGAGAAACGAATCTCTACCGTACGAATTTTGCAGCAGATCTTCTGGATAAGCAGACGTTTACCAATCCGATTGATAAGGTAGAACTTCGACCATTTTGTGGTCTCATATACCTTGCCAGAGTTTTCAAGACAGAATACGAAGATGCAACTCGCCTGTTAGCCAGCGATGGGACTGGGAGAGATATTTTTCGAGCGATTCTGAGCCTGAAAAGGTTCCTCTATATTCAGGCTTGCTTTCGCTTTGACGATCCATCAACCCTCCTAGCAAGAGGAACGCCGCTTGCGCCGATATTCGATATTTACGAGCAGTAAATGAAACCAGCAATCAAGGGAAGAGCATTTCCCACCGTGAGGTCCTCATAAGGTTAGGTATAGCTTTGGTCCGACCATTTTGCACCATCAGATCTTTAAAAGAAGTTCTGCCTCGAGCACTTCGTCGACTTACATGCCGGGTTGCTTGGAATCCCTTTGCACAAAGCCAGAAAACTGGGGAACAACATTCTGCAGCCAAACGAGCTCGATGTGGTATCCGTCCCAGGGAAAAGGACCGGGAGATTACCCTATGCTCTGCCATCGGTAAAAATTGTGTCTGTAAGGAAGATGCACTGACTGTTTGCTCAAGCTGCATCTTGAAACAAACTTTTTATTGGTTTCAATTATAGTTATGTCAATATATTTGAAAACGAAAGCTCATGTTTCCACCTAAATATTTTATTGGCTGGTACCCTTCAGAAGACTGGGGTTATTTTGACCCCACCCTACCATGAGTGTTATATGTTTTCGAGTCATGGCACCAGTTCACACTTTCAATGCAACTAAAGCTTCATCTCAGTAGAACAAAAGTTTGGAGCTGGCGTTTCCCCCGGAAAATTTCCCCCATGGAAAATCCCCCACCCGTATAATTCTCGCCCATCGAAAATTCTCCCAGACACAAAATTTTGAGCAGCCACAGAGCAAGTACAAAATAGGTACTTGAAAATATTGATCAAATGTACTAAGGGTGAACAAAAGGATGATATATCAAAAACATTTGTAGAACAGGACCTGGTTGGTCTCCAATCCCTTTCGACTTATAAAAAAGGACTAGAACTCTCAATTTTCGACCGAATTAGCATCAACTTCCCCACGAGGGGGTAGGGGAGGAGCTGGGGACGAGGAAGGGACAGCCGTCTCATATACGGGAATAAATTCTGTTAATTTTTGACTTTAATATTACTCTTTACTTTCATAATAAAAGCGTGGACCAGAAATACTCCCAGAAATCAAGAGGGATCAAGCATCAACTGCTAAAACTGAAAAATTTGACTGGCAACGCTGACTAAATTCAAGGAGAAAAAAGGTATTTCGGACATTCACCAACTTCGGACATTCAAGGTATTATATTTATTATCCAACGAATGCCCAGATAAGGGCTAATACAGAAAAACTACTGGTGACCGACGAGATCAAAACGAGAAGATGGAAGTATTGGGAGCATATGACCCGAAAGAATGAAGGACACCTCCCACATGATTCATGGTTTTGGACCCTATCCGGCATTCGAAAGAGTGGAAATGGAACAACACAGCACACTTGGTCGATCTCTGGAGAAAGAGGCAACGAGCAACGAGTAAGTAAGACATGTATGTTTCAGATAAATTACCTTGCTTGGGTAGAACGTACTCAATACCAAAGTATTCATCATAAAAGTTGGTGATCTTAAGACCAACTTCAAGTGCATATTCGACGTTATCTTTCTGGTGAGGTGTGGCGAAAACTCTCATTGTCTTTCCATTTGACATCTCTCCAGAAAGGAATTGAAAGTCGCAAACGATAAAGCAGGCTAGGTAGGTGACCATTTTCACACTTTGCTCAAACTCAACCGTCGTTAACCCGGGTGATGGAGCATCTGGTATTGATTTCTGAAATAGCAAATAATATCAATTAAAATATTTTTGCACTTCTTGTAATATCAGTATAATAAAAATCGAGTAACACTATAATCAGTATCACAAATTTCCATGAGATTAGACGTAACGATAACAGCATATCTAGTAACATCAATAAAAGTATTTTTGCCCAGTTATCAAAGGCATTAAAGAAATGCATTCACAGATACACAGAAATACATCACAGATACACAGTTATCCTACTCAAGGAAGTTCATGATATTTTGACAACGTTTCAGGGACGGGAGAAGACTCACATCCAGGGTCTCATGGATTTCTGGGACCGTCCCAGATTTTCCTAAAAGTTTCCAAAAATTTTTGTTTGACAATGCAAAATATAACTAAATGAGCAACAGCAAAAATACAACAAAAAGTATAGTAAATATTAAAAATAGAATAAGACACAGATTACCTTCCAGATTACCATCCAGATGAGGCCAAGTCATTCAAGGATATTGCTCGAGTGAAGGGACATATATAGGATGGAGAAGGGCACTTTAGACCCCCCCCCAATGTTGACATTTTGCCTATAAACCATTATATTTACCATATATTTCAGTCATTTTTGGAAATTCATTTGAAGTGCCCCCCACCCACCCGAAAAAAATCGCATGTACATGCCTTCATAATTTTGACGAGCCTCTGAAAGTATTTATTTCTGTCAGAAGAATAAAGTAGATATCAGTAATTTTATATTCTATAGGGAAAAATTAAAAGCAAAATTATGCTTACAATTTTGTACTTACAATTTACAATTTGTGCAAAAATTATTCAAATGCGATCAGTGGTGCTGAATCGTGCTGTTATGAAGAATTTAAACACCTTTATTTGTACAATGACAACGTTAATTGAATTTATTAACGTTAATTGAATTATTAACGTTAATTGAATTTAAGTGGTGCTGAATCGTGCTGTTATGAAGAATTTAAACACCACACTACCAGGAAATTGAATTATCACTTGTACAATGACAAGTCAATTTACAACGAATTATCTATTAAATATCGAACCATTGTTCGATATTTCGAACAATTATTTCGAACAATTATTCAATTTCGTCGATATTTCGAACAATTATTTCGTCGATAATCAAATTATTTTCGAACAATATCGAATCGATATCGAATTATTTTCGAACAATATTTCGTCGATATTTCGAACAATTATTCAAATGCGATCAGTGGTGCTGAATCGTGCTGTTATGAAGAATTTAAACACCACACTACCAGGAAATTGAATTATCACTTGTACAATGACAAGTCAATTTACAACGAATTAGCTATTAAATATCGAACCATTGTTTTACCAAATACAAGAAAACGTTCGACGTTATCACACATCGTTCATTTTGTCTCATATCCCTTCATTTTCCAATTTTTAACGGCAATGAATCGTAAGTAAAGCGCAACCCTTGTCAATAGCAGCAAAGATTGAAGAATCAGCTATTTATATCTGTAACCCTACAACCAAGGTTTCTAGCCCCTACTTACAAAGTTAGGTTATTGTATATTTTTTCCGAGAAGGTTGGTAACCGACGCATGTTTCTCCAAATAATATCTCCTCCAAATAATATGGCCAAAAAACAAAGTTATGGACAACTTAGGTAAGGGCTTATGTCACTTAATGCACTTTAGAACATTTTTTTTCTTAGATAATAAAACTCATATTAATACTGGCGTTCGAAAAGTCTTTTGATCAAAAATTTGAAAAAAAGCCAACATTGGTATTTATTTGAGACTAAATTACTCTACTGCTTTTCTGATGCCTCTCTCCCCACCCCTAACCCCAAAATTTTCCAGGATTTCTGGGCAAATCCCATTCAAATTATCAAGATTTTTTTTTCATTACTGTCCACACTACAAAAGAATCGTGCATAGGGCCCTGCACAGGACGGTCAAGTCTAAGAACGCAATTATTCGAAACTCACACAAAAACTTAGGTCACTCATTGTAATCTTCACATAAATATTTTTCTTCGAACAAAATTGATATAAATAATTCATATTGATTTATACTCATTCCGTCAATAATTTAAAAAGGAAGAAAAAACAATTCCGTGTTGAAATTTACTGAAACGAAGTTAATCTACTGCTTTTCCCCTTTCATTCGAGGTTAACATCAGTGATAATTTTATTTCAGTCTATAATAGTGCAGCTTACGCTGAACATGTCTATAGGATTAAATTCATTGATTTGGGGTAAGTGAGCTAAATTTTACAGTTGAAAGTGAGGAATTCCTCTGCTAAAGATTTTATTATTAGTACAATACCTACTACAAGGTCACTTTGTCGTACTCAAATAAAAAGGGCATACCCAACATTAAATTTTTTATAGAATTGTGAAAGTACATTCAAGACCACACTGGCTATACATGACGTATGACAAAGAAGTAAAAATAATAAATGAATATTAGTATTTCTACTATTCTGTTCAAATCTACTTGAAAAGTTTTGTATTTTTTGGTCAATGTTGGTATTACCTGAACAATTGTTTTGTTCATGAAACTATTTTTAATAGATACATTTTGACTTTTTTAAGATCTTTTCTCTCTTGCAAAAGTACCGCAAACTCACCGTTATGGGGTTATTCCGGCCCAAATATTCTTATATTTATACATATAGAATTGCAATCATTTCCGTTTTCGTTGATCGGATATTTGAAATCGCGAATTTGTAATAGTTTAGAAACAAATTTGGGCTATATATTTGCACATTAGGGGGGTGGGAGTAAAGTATAGCATATATTAAATACGTAAACTAACCATCGCTGTATTTAATATATGCTATGCTGTACCCCCCCCCCCTAATGTGCAAATATATAATAACTCCATAACGGTGAGTTTGCGGTAGTTTTGCAAGAGAGAAAAGATGTTAAAAAAGTCAAAATGCATCTATTAACAATAGTTTCATGACCCAGAACAATTGTTCAGGTAATACCAACATAGACTTTTTTTCTTTTTTTTAAGCACTGAAGATGACCTGGCGGAGGTCCTTGTCGAGACATTTGCTTATTTTCGCTTCTTTTCTGTCCGCTGGCTGATATTACCCCCCCCCCCCTTTTTTTCTCGGCTATTTAATTTTATCATTTATTTATATATTTTTTCTTATTTGTCGCACGTTAGGACTGAGAAAGAAGTAAGGCTCCGAGAATTAGGACTAAAAAATTCTATTTGAGAATTTCAAACAAGAAAAAAACCCGTCAGGATTATAAACTCTGAGTGAATAATAATTCTCCGAACAGAAGGTAGCATCCAACATCTCAATATCTTCCGATTAAAACTATGAAAAAGCCATTTAGCCTAAAAAAATTAATATGCAAATTTCGTTTTAATTATTTATGTGCGGAGAGCCAAGATAAAAAAAAATGCATTAATTCAAAAACGTCCAGATATATAAAAAAAACAAGTTTTTTAACTGAAAGTAAGGAGCGACATTAAAACTTAAAACGAACAGAAATTACTCCGTATATGAAAGGGGCTTTTCCTCATCAACACCCCGCTCTTTACACTGAAGTTATTACTGTTTTAAAAAGTAGAGTTAAGAAAAAGAGCCAAACTTTAGCGTAAAGAGTGGGACGTTGAGGAGGAAAAGCCCCTTTCATATACAGAGTAGTTTCTGTTCGTTTTAAGTTTTAATGTCGATCCTTACTTTCAGTTAAAAAACTTGTTTTTTTATTTAATGTTATTAGGAATGAATCTATCTACGGAAAATTCATTGAGTAGATATTATCCGGGCTATATATTTGTTCATTACGGGTGAGGGGAGGCTAGGTTTTGATATGCCTTAAGGAATGGTATAAATATTCTAGAATGTAGTTCAAACAATCTTGGAAAGAACTAATAAAATTAAACTGAATATTTGATATATAAAGGTATTAATTGCTGAAAGCTCAGCAGTTCAAAACTTTATTTCACTATAAATTTTATTTTTGTTTTCAATGCTGAGAGTGCATAAGAAAATATTTGTAACGTAATTCCTTTTCAGTAAAGCGCAAATGACGCATTAGGCTTTACACTTTTACAGTTGGGGAAAGGGAGCAGTAGCCAAATTGAATGATTCGCATATTCAATTTAAGTTTTACTCCTTTTAAGATTTATTTATTCATTTATATTAAACACTTACTCGGGGAAAAAAGTCTTGTATATCTAGTTATTTTTTGGTAAGACGTGAAACAAACGTTTTAGCGACACTCCGTAGTCTAGGGAATTCGTTCAGAGCAGCGTCGTAGATAGATGAAACACGAACGTTGTTAATATATAGGTATCCGTGAAAAGCAGTCTTTAGTGCGTACGTTTTGTGTTGCTTCGTGTACATAAAACTTGTTATGTAGATGTCAAATGTCGCAGCAATCAATGGATGTTAATTGCAACATCTATAAATTTACCCAATACATATAGACACAAGTGTTGCTGCATCGCTGTTACCCACGTGCAACGGTAACCTTTACATTTCACAATACCGAAGGTTTAGTCACCTTATACAAACTCTGTTTATTTCAGGCATTTTTATATCTTTCAACATTGGAATAAGAGAAATACTTGCACCACCACCACCAAAAATAGTGATCAATGTTGGAATAAAAGAACCCCCTGCACCAACCCCCCAAAAAATGATGGGAATACCAACTATATCTGAAATACCAGAATCAAATGTCGAAGTTTTGGAAAAGATTTTGATGGTTGCTGAAGTCACAGACCCTGTGATGCAGCTTCCAGCAGCAAATATCAGTTCTGGACAGCATATAGAGAAAAATGAAACTGATAAAGTTGAAAACAAGAAGATAAAGTTGGGGAATGATGAACTTGAAGAAAGAAACAGTACCGTGGTTGACAAAAAAGGTGAAGGAAATATGAGTGAAAGCCAGAGACTCAAAAGAGACTACAATACCAATCATAGGAGCTATCAACCAGCGAAAAAAACCACGCGACAAGTTAGACCTCCGCACATGATCGACTTGTATGTATGCTAAGGCTTCTATATCTCTTAATTTTTTAAACAAGCAATAATTGTATAAATATACATATTGTATTTGTTTTCAAATTTTTTCTCGAAAACAGTTTTTGATTTCTTTTGAAAAATACCATTTTCCGGCGTGATAAAACGATCTAGATAAGTCAAAACTTTAGAAAATTTCGGTTCCCCTCCCCAGACCCCTTAATATTTTTCATAAATCGTCTGCTGATGGAAAGTGGATGCCCCTGAAGGTAGAAAACCTTGAGTATAAGTAGAAGGAGTTTAAAAACGCAATTTGTTTGAAGACAAATCAGTTGTTTCCGAGCTTTTATAGAAAAACATTCCCGTTTGATAGCTGTGGAGTGAGACCCGGACTTAATTCCTTCGCATTAAAAGCTACGCATTGCGGCAGAAAAATTAAATTAATAATTTGTAAACCAGGTGATGAAGTTTCACTGGGTGATAATTGTTCGTAATAAAATAATCGTTTGTTTTCCGGTGTGAAAAAACGATCTAGATAGGTCACGACTTCGGCGAAATTCGTTTAACGTCTAATTTTTGGGAAAATATTTTTATATGAATGACGTTACAAATACCAAGCCGCCCAATACCCTAATGGTTCTACATTCTAAAGCAAATAAAATAAACGACTTCAAAGTATTTTTGGAAAAATACCAAAAGAATTGTCTTCTTTTCGCCGAGCAAAACTTGGGTTCCCTGGTAGCATTCGAAATATAAAGTTAAACAGTAAAGCCAAGTATGGCTCGTTTAATGTGTTTTTCTTCTGCTTTTGGTAGGTTTCATATCTTATTGTTTAGTTGTAAGTCTTCGATTCTGGGTTTGAATTGTTCGTGAGTTCATTTAGAAAGGCATTTAAATCATTAGTTTTCAATATTAACCTTACTTTTACTTTTAACGTCATTTTCTTTTACTTTAAATAGCCTATTTTATCCCTGAGAATGTACATTGGTGGTCGAAATCTTCCAATAGCATTATCAAAAGTCTTTTAAGTTATAAAAGAAAGGTAACATGGAATTTTCGAACAAAAAAAACTAAATAAATTGTCATAAAGGCTTTATGTCAAGAGAGTTTGTCACAAATGTTCACAAGTGCTTTTTTTCTGCCCCTAAACTCCCTCAAAAGGTTAAAGCGTCATTTATATTCTATGGCAATTAAATTGAAAGCTTAAAGTGAAAGTTTGATTTAGCCAATAGGTTCTACACATCTTAAAAGGATCAATTTAAAAGTAGGAAAACATTAATGGAATTTGTATTACATATTTCATTAATGAGACAAAATCTAAAAAAGAGGATTCCTCAAAGTTTGCTCAGTAATATAATTTTCTATGCCTTTACTAGAAAAAGAAAACAGCGTAAAAAGTTTACTTTATTTTTATTTTATTTTATTTTTATTTTATTTACCTTTATTTTATTTTTAGTTTCGCAAAAACTACATTGTTTTATATTTGATTTCTGTTCTTTTTTTAGTGACTAGGCTTCAGTTCTGGTATATTTTATTCCATGTGGACCAGTAAATTTCAACAATGAAACCAGAAAAAAAAAACACATAAAAATTTTACTTTATTTTAAGTAGTTTTGCAAAAAAAAACCTGCATTGTTTTATGTTTGATTTCTCTTCTTTTTTAGTGACTAAGTTTTGGTAGATATTATGTAACGTTGGCCAGTAATTTTCATCAATAATAACCAGAAAAAAAGTGGATCAAAAATAGAATGCTACAACAGGAGTAATTGTCATGGAATTACACTCGGGATGGTTTTCGACTTCTGCTTTCCAATATTAGCCCCGGATTTTTAATCTGGGTTAAACTAAATTAAACATGATTAAAACTGCAATACTAGCCTCAGATTTGTAATAAATAAACTCCAAAACTTAAACTTGAGCTTTGGTAGAAATCAAACACAATATTTTAGAGATACACTTAGTGTATTTTGATTTAGGATAGTGTGATTAAAATGATTAAGGTAACTCAACATTTAATCGTTTATGAACATTACCTAAGTAATCCCTCGACAATCTTAACTCCAAAAGGGTACATATGCCTCTATAAGCAAAATACGGTTATTGGCAGGAGAACAGAAACAAGTCTATCAAGTTCATTATTTATGAAATATCTGAAAAATGTTCGGAACTCTTAAATTATTACTTGCAGTAATTTGATTTAGAACAATTTTTTTGTATTGGCTTTAGACTTGTTATCAACAAGCTCATATTTTTGATTAGCAAATCAAAAATTGGTATAAATGCATATTCGCTCAAAGTGGGGTGAGGGTATTGGGAGGGTCCGCTTTGTCATATATACAAATAGCTTGATACCTTCATACATACATACCTAATAAAATGCATACATACATACATAAAATACATTCATACCTTTCATCATTCAAATTGAAAATCCTTCATTGACAATGACTTCAACAAGGCAACATTTCCAACATTTGCCTCTGTTTTATAAAGACTATTTGCATAATGTGAAGCCTTTATCTATTTGGGAGCGCTTATTATTTTGCCCCCTGAGAGTACAGTTTTGTAAATTTCTACCCTCCGACAAAAATTGAACGTACACGGTGTTTCAGGGGCATATGAGGCGCTTAAGGGTGGCAAGTTGGCTTCTGATCTACTTTAGCCCTTAAAATGGCATTAGAACGTATAATTTTCGATGGAATGAGCCCTCCCACAGGTTTCTACTACCATTCTTTCTATGATGAGACAGGGAAAATTATTGCAGTGAAATTTCATTCGATTGAAAAATTAGGTCACACCATTGAAAAATCAGGTCACACCATTCGTGACTGGTCTTAGCACCAGAATCAGCCTAGAGATAGTTATTCAGGCTAGAGAAGAATAGATAATAGAACAAGAATATTATTGACGTTGCTTTTCTGTTTATCAACATGAAAATGTTTTAAATTCATTATTATTACCAACGCTTGCCAAGGTTGGTCAAAAATATGCATCTTATTTTTGACTAAATGAAACATTTCTATTAATTAAATTAACTAATTTCATCTCTTTTAACTATTTCTTTGTAATTAACTTGGACACCATTTTTTCAAATCAATTAATTCTTTCGAAAGATAAGTAAAAAGTACAATTTATGACGTTTTCTGTTTTATTGCATACTTATTAGTTTGTGATTATTGTTAATTTGTTGTTTAATAAAATAGACGATACGGCAAATAAAAATACCTGAAGTAATCCCCATACAAAACATTAAAACTGATGATCGATTGTAACAATTTTTCTCTAAGCTAAATATCCTAATGGAAATTAATTCGTACGAATAAATGCACTACCATAACATCAAACTGAAAATGTGTTAAATATTTAAATATTTATTCAAAGGGGCTTTCACCATTTATTCAAAAAGTGGCAAGGAGACGCAAAAATACTGAAAATTGAGTTGTTGGTATTACAGACACTAAGGTACATATACATATAGAAACAGGGTGGAGGAGGGACACTTCTTCTAATTTCCCCCCTAAGGAACTCGCTTATGAAATTTTGACTCTTTCTCTTAACTCTATTTTTAAAACAGTAAAAAACTTTAGCGTAAAGAGCGAGGCGTTGAGGAGGAAAAGCCCTTTTCATATACGGAGTAATTTCTGTTCGTTTTAAGTTTTAATGTTACTCCTTACTTTCATTAAAAAAAAACTTAATTTCTTTAACTTTAATTTCTGGACGTCTTTGAATTAATGCATGTTTTGATCTCGGCTCTCCGTATATAAATAATAAAAACGAAATTTGCATATTAATTTTTTTTGGGGCTAAATGGCTTTTTCATAGTTTTAATCGGAAGATTTTGAGAAAACAGGAGCGGGGGAGGAGGCCTAGTTGCCCTCCGATTTTTTGATTACTTAAAAAGGCAACTATAACTTATAATTTTTTTACGACTTTTTCATAAGTAAAAAATATACGTAACTTACAAATTAAATTACGTAGCGAACTTCTATATTCATATGTTTTTATTGCGTATATGAGAGGGCTCACCCCTCGTCGATACCTCGCTCTTAACATTGATGCTTAAATTTTGTCCCAATTCCTTAAGAATGACCCCTGAATCAGAAAGGCCGTAGAATAAATAATTGAAATTACTAAGAATACTTTAGCGTAAAGAGCGAGGTATTATGAGGAGGTAAACCCCTCATATGGCTAATAATTTCTGTTCGTTATGAGTTTTAATGCTGCTTCTCACTTTCAGTAGAAAAAATTTTTCATATTAATTTTTTCATTGTTTTTTTTTAAATAATGCTAGAAAATCCTGCACCCCCTCCATTGAAAGTCTTTCCCCATGAGAAGTTCCTCCATGGAAAGATCCTCCCACGTATCCCCCCTCAAATCTCCCCCCAAACCAACAAATCCCCCTGAAAATGTCTTTACACTTCTCAGTAACCATTACTGTATGTAAACACAGGTCAAAGTTTGTAACTTACATTCCCACCCACGGGGACTACGGGGGAGCAAGTTGTCCTCAAAGACACAGTTATTAGGTTTTTCAACTATGGTGAATAAAATGGCTATCTCATAATTTTGATCCGGTGACTTTCGGAGAAAAATGAGCGTGGGAGGGGGCCTAGGTGCCCTCCAATTTTTGGTCACTTAAAAAGGGTACTAGAACTTTTAATTTCCGTTAGAATGAGCCTTTTCGCGACATTCTAGGACCACTGAGTCGATATGATCACCCCTGGGGAAAAAAAAACAAAAAAAAAATAATAAAAAAAAAAACAAATAAACACGCATCCGTGGTTTGTCTTCTGGCAAAAAATGCGAAATTCCACATTTTTGTAGAAAGGGGCTTGAAACTTCTACATACAGGTTCTCTAATACGCTGAATCTGATGGTGTGATTTTCGTTAAGATCGTATGATTTTTAGGGAGTGTTTCCCCCTTTTTTTCTGAAATGAGGCAAATTTTCTCAGGCTCATAACTTTTGATGGGTAAGACTAATCTTGATGAAACTTATATATTTAAAATTAGCATTGAAATGTGATTCTTTTGATGGTATCAAAATTCCATTTTTTAGCGTTTCGGTTACTATTGAGCCGGGTCGCTCCTTACTACAGTTCGTTACCACGAACTGTTTGATTATTGTATTGGTTATTTGGTCCGAGGTAATTTCACACCTAAAGCGAAGTCTTTCTGTTGTTTCATTTAGACCTTGAAATCTAGCCATCCAATAACAATTTATAGAAGTAATGCTGGGTAAAAAAAAAATAATAAAAAATCCAGCATCCTTTTCTATCCCTTTTGTAAATTACTAACAAATAGACAATCACAGAGCAAACAGTAAAATTTCTAGTAATCTGACAATAAAATTAGTGAAGTAAGATAATTTCGATAGTCAAGGAATCAAAAGAATTGCTTCATTTATTGGTACTAAAACGAATACGTACTCGAATGATGGCATATCTTAACATGATTATCCAGTACCAAGAAAAGAGCCCCCCCCCCACAAAAAAAAACAAGAAGAAATACCAAGTGAGATTTTCCATTAATAATATAAGCTTAAATTTAGTGCTTGCTAAGCAACTGAATCAAATAATCAGTGTTAATACAAACACAGTAACAATTATAAACAGTTATGTGACAGCCAGGCAGGGACGAAGGGGGTGGGGGATTTTGGGCCTGATTCCAACTTAAATTCTTTAGTATTCTATGATTTATCCAGTAGTTTACCATTTTGAATGTAATTCATCAATTCTGGGGGAGTTTCTGCCCCTCCCCATCTCCAAAGACAATCCTGTGTAGGTACTTAGTGGTAACATAAGATCAAACACACTCCTGTCTGTCTTTTTTTTTGTTAGTCCAGATCCCACGATTTATTCACTTAAAATAACAATTCATTTCGAAATAACCTAATTAATGAATAGTGCAGAATTCAAAAAAAATTTCCATCACTCAAAACAGTTTTATATCAAAAAAGAAGTATCTCACCTACCCTACACTCTGTTATTATTTATCAGGTAATTTGGCCTTGATTGTAGATGGTCTATAGCATATATATCGATTAGTCATATGCTTTGTATACGATTAATATAAGTATATGACTTATGTATACCGAATAGTCATATGCTTTGTATATGATAATATATGTATATCATTAATATATAGCGATTAGTCATATGTTTTGTCCTAGTTCAAACCATCTTAATATATTCTTGACGTTCTTTTCACAATTTTTCTGATCCTACGATAGTTCCTAGTAGAAAGGTGAAGGGATCTTATCCCCCAAAGTTCAGATTTAGCGAAAATAATTTTTTGTTCTTACAGCATCTCTGAGGGAGGACAATTCTGGTCACCAGCCACTCAAACTAAACGCACAATATACCCGGAAGACGAGTCCAATTTTATTCCACACTACCTTGAAGACATGCGACAACCTCTTGCCTTTCCTTTTCGATTTACAGAAGGTGGCAATGCGTTCCATCAACCAACAAATGAATTGAAGAATCCCTTTTTGAGCTCCCAGTTACATCCAGAGTTCAATTTTATGAACCCAGTTCACACAGATTTACTGAACCATCTCAGAATTATACAAAATTACCAGCCATTACCGGTGCAACATCAACAATCTCAATTTCATCAAACAAATCCGCAGATGCAACAAGTTTTGCCTCAGCATGTCATGCCAAACCCCTGGCAAGGAATAGATAATAAATTGGGTCAGCACATGTTAGTAAATCCATGGCAAAGGGGCTTAAGCCCCCAATTTTATGTTGCGACGCAACCGATTCCCTCAAGAAATATCCAAAAAGAGCAGAAGGTATCTCAGAATAACCCCACCAATCAACCGATTTCTCCTACGCATACCCAAAATCAGCAACTAGTTCAAAACCAGCCATTGCCTGAAACTCAGCCTAGTCCGAAACTTGACTTGCATAAAGAGGAGTCACCAATAAAAACGAGACAAGTCAACTACCAGCCTCAAATGAAACGACCCCCTTATCTATGGCCACGCTCAGCGACAAATCTTCCAAGCAGTAATGACGACGATGTTAATATTGAAGTAGAGCAAGCATAAAAGTTTTTTTTTATATTTTTGGAAGATAATTTTTTTTTTAATATAAGCATCCAAAATCATTTCGTATTCACAATAGTGCAAATTTACGATGTCATAGTTGCGCACAAAGTAAAGCTTTGGCGGAGGGGGAGATGTTCAAAGAAGGGAAGAAACAACATCTTAGAAAGAGGGAAATTCTTCCTTTTCGTTGTTGTAAGTCTGAAAACGATACCATATAGCTATTGATAAACCATTTTGTTACGTCCTTTGGCCGAAACAGCCTGAAGTTCTATCACCAAAACTGCTTAAATGTTTGATAATATTTACAAAAAGGTTAGGCTTGCAAAGGCCTGAGAATCCAGAGGCTCTTCCAGTATCGGTTACATTAATGAATGTTAGTCGCCAAAATTCAGTGGCCAATATTCGTTAATTTTAAGTCAACTTTATATCCAGCGATCACGCTCATTTGGCTATATTCTACAAAATTTTAGCGTTTTCTCTACCTTTCTACCTTTTTAAGCCTGCAAATGATACCACATAGCTATTGATTAGCAATTTTAGGGGTGCTTTAGCCAAAAAAGTTGAAGTTCTATCATCGAGACCTGTTTTGATCATATTTACAAAGAAAGTTGGGC
Source organism: Artemia franciscana (assembly GCF_032884065.1). Classification (NCBI taxonomy): domain Eukaryota; kingdom Metazoa; phylum Arthropoda; class Branchiopoda; order Anostraca; family Artemiidae; genus Artemia; species Artemia franciscana. Next base: position 5,275,847 of record NC_088877.1, read on the forward strand.
TTGCAAAGTCTTGAGAATCAAGAGGTTGTCCCAGGATTGGTTATACCAATGAAAAACAGCCGCAAAATCGTCAACTTTAGATCCAGTGATCACGCTCATTTGGTTATATTCTATCAACAGCACCAGCCACTTAAAGCCAACATAGCTGCGCATGGTCCTCCTCCATTCCAACCTATCCAAAGTTTTACTCTTTATACCCTTCCAAGAAGTTCCAATTAGACAATCCAATGATGTTCTTAGATAATCTACTACCACTACTACTACTACAACTACTAACGACTCACCGCAACACCAAACACTTGGGGCCAACACAGCTACGCACGCTCCTCCTCAATTCCAATCTATTAAAAGTTTCCATCTTTACACCCTTCCAAGAAGTTCCCATTTCACTTAAATCTTTCCTTACGACATCCTTCCACCCCAACCTGGGACGATCGCCTTTCCATTTAACCCAAGACGGTTGACCGACAAGGAAAATCTTTGCCAGTCAGTAAATCCTTCAGTCGCAGAACGTGCCCTAGCCATCTCAATCTTTCTTTTGTTATAGCCCTAGAAAGCAGGATTGAACCACACTTTTCACACAGCCTACTGTTTGAAATACGGCTAGTCACTCGTGTACCCAAAACAATCCATAGGCAATTTCTCTGGAAAACATCTAGAAAATCTTCCTCTGTTTTTTCGGAGGACCCATGTTTCAGATCCGTATTTGACCACTCTCATCACTGTAGCTTTCAATATTCTAATCTTGGTTCGAAGAGTTATCTTCCTATTCTTTCGAACTTTCTTTCTTTTTTAGACAACTCTTAAGGGAAAATACCACCCTAATTATCTGGTCCAAGGTATGAGCAATAGCAATATAATAAGTGGACAGCATAGTTCAAGGATTATTTGACATACTCTTTTTTAATTAATTACAAAGCTTCAACTTATTTAATTTCAAGACTAGTTTCAGTTATCAATATTTTCAAAGTAAGGATAACCGTCCAGATTAATCAATCAACTTTTACTGACTAGTAATAGAAACTTTTTATAAAAGGTTGTAATCACCGGGTGTCAAACCCATTGCTATCCTGAATACTAGGTAGGAACCTGTAACCATGGAGCTACGTGGTTGGCCAATTCATAAAATATGGCTCAGCGACAAACAAACTAATAATACAACATTGCTAATAATTCTGTTAGTAAAAATTTCCCCAACCCCGAAGTTTAATTCCAATTCATTATAAATGTTATTTCGGGTATATTTACTGATCCACAAATGATCACATAATAATTTTATAAAAACATATATAATCTATAAATTTTTTCTCGAAAAGACTCAATAATTTTTTCTGAATATTGGCATTCTACCACTTTCTGGTGTAAAAAAAAACGACATAAAGAGGTCAAACTTCCGTGTATCTTACTATTTCGGCTGTGAAAATGAAAGGGCGACATGCGCCATTTTTGTGACTCTTCAGGAGAGCCAAAAAACAAAGAAATTGTGTCGGCTGCGGTGCACTCTGAAGGATAAGTCTAATGGAGATAAAGGGAAACATATTCTATACCAATTTTATACTCCTTCAGTGATATTAATTAAATTCCAATACTTCAGTGGTATGGCGTATGTTTAATTTTTCCTAGAGATAAAATAATAATCTTCTGTCAAAAGTATTCAGAGCGAATTCAAAATTGATCCATTTTTTGGCGATGTCTACTTTTTCCTTCACAAAAAAGGAGACATATACCAGGTCCCCACGTTATAGCTCCATAAGATAACCCTCTTCTGTCAAAACTTAGTTTCGACCAAAGTGGAATATTTTGTCTTTTTAATTATTACCCGATTTGTAATACAGTCAGTTAAACTAGTACCTAAACTATTTTTAGACAAATCCTTTGGAAAGAATTAACGAGTCTTCCTTGGCTCTTCGAAGCGCCAACACTTCATAGTCATTCTGGTCACTGTCATGACTGTGGATTCCATTATTTTAAACCTAGATTGCAGACTTACTTTCCTATTATTCCAAATTTTTCTACTGCAAAAAAATGTTTCATATAGATTACGTTTTACTTCTTCATTGCATCCGTCACCTCGTTACCTAATATTACCGATATACCCTCATTTGTCCCTGGTCTAAGCGACTTAGTCTTCTTAATATTAATTTTCAACCCTATTCCCGCATCCTGAATTTTCAAGACCTTCAGCAATTCCTTCCTTTTGCAAACATTTTCATCTAGACCCATCAAATCATGTCCATAGTAAACATCTAGTGGAGTTTTGCCTTTCCATTTCATACTGTGCTCTGTTATAGCCTTTGCCATGTTCCTTAAAAAAGTGCATTAAAAAAAACCATTTAAGCAGGGACTAAACCCTGCTTGAATCCAGATTAAAAAAAAAATCGAATACTAACCTTACTTCCTACCTTAATTACAACATTATTATTTAATTAATTACAACATAATTACAACAGTATTATTTTCGTATATATTGCTAATCATATCAATGTGCTTATCTGGTAAGTGATAGGATACAACCTTCACTACAGCTCTCCTATAGTTGAATCAAATGCCTGTTTATAATCTATAAAACAGAGGACTAAAGGGGATGGATGATTCAGAAATCTCTCAGTTATTAATCTAACAGTAAACATCAAGTCGATGCATCCGCATTAAATAGGAGAGTTTTACTTCACCAATTGATTCCGTGTTCTTCCACTGTCTTTACTGTGCTCCTTAGGACAATGTCCATAAAAATGATTAACACAAATGTGGATAGAACGCAGTCGAAACCAATACGAAATTTTTACGAAATTTACGAAAATTAATACGAAACCAGCTACTAACCTCAATTTCCAATGTTATTCTCGTAAATGGCACTAACCACTTTAATGTATTTATCTAGTATACCACACAAGGATAGAGCCTTCGTTAAAGCTCTTCTATCATTTGAATCAAACGCTTGCTCATAATTTATAAAACTAAAAGGATATATAACTAAATAAACATAAAAAAACATAAATAAAATAAAAAATAAAATAAAATAAAAATAAAAATAAAATAAAAATAAATATAAATAAATAAATAACTAAATAAATAAATTAAATAACTAAATATATATAAAGGATATAAAACTAAAAGATAAAACTAAAAGGGACTAAAAGGGTTTAATGACTTAGATACTTCTCAATTATTAATCTAAGAGCTAAAATTTGGTGGATGCGTTCTCTCCCTTCCTAAAAACTCACTGTTCTTCTCCTAAAACTTTATCAACAGTATCTCTTAGTCTAATAAAAAACTTCGTAATCAGTAATTTGCTTCCTAAAGAAATAAAGCTATTGCAAACAATCGCTCTTGTCACTTTTCTCATCACTAGGTACTTTCCCTTTAACAAAAAATCATATTCATAATCTTCAGTAATTTATCTCTAATTTCGGAAATCTCCATAATTCAAAAACTCATTTAAAACACCAGCAGCAGCTAATTCCTTAGTATTTATCACAGAACTGCCAATCAATTGGCAGTGCTATCTCTTTTCCTTTCTTTTTATCAAAGAGAAAATTAATAGCAGAAAGAAAGAAACGAAAAACAAGCTGTCGACTTTTCTATTTACCGTTTCTGGCATGTTTGACAAAGCAATGTACCCATCGCTAGGTCTAACCAAAGACACTTTATATGTTGGCTTGAATCCTGGCTCATCTAAACAAGGGAACGCTCTTCGGGCATATGTCGGCTGAAATTTTGACGTGGCAATCGCACTAAAAGTAAAAATAATATTAAATAATTAAATCTACTTTATAAAGACCTTCGGTTGGCAAAGCCGTATTCAGGGGAAGACTACCGGGTTTGAATCCCCCCCCCCACAATTTTCTGACCGACTCTTAAAAGCATAACAAAAATGCACATAAGCAAATTGTTTATATGCGACAGAAAATGGCTTCAATGACTTACAAGATCTATTCAAGCATATAATATATATACATATATATATATATATATATATATATATATATATATATATATATATATATATATATATATATGTATATATATATATATATATATATATATATATATATATATATATATATATATATATATATATATATATATATATATATATATGACAACCATCATAAACAATGTATATTAAGCCAAAAAAAGAAAAAGTCTTGAAGAAGAATCTCTTAGCAACACAAAATAAGCAAACCTACACAAATTTAAATCCAAGAAGAATACCTGATATTTAAAAGTATGTTTAGTTCTTCGTAGGACGGATACAGAATGAATGTTAGAGGGAGCACAAATATAAATTTGGCTCTACCTCCGGTATTTTTAGCCCCTTCAACACCGTAATTGGTTCAACTTCCGACCTTTTTGGGGGACAAATGCCCTTTAAACCACCGACTGGATCTGTCCTTGGTTCTTCATAGTCAAATTCTTCAGGGTTATTTTGTGTTTTGCCTAAATTCTCAGGTATTGTGCAGCTTATCCAGTGTATACGGTTGTATAGAGCCAAAATAGTATTTATAGACATTCAAAACATCAGTAGAAAAGTAAAATTTTGGCGGTAGTTTTCGTGTTAACATAGAACCCATTCAAAAGGAGTTACAATCGTCTAAAATGCTTGGAGGTATATTTCATTTGATATCTGGCTTTTTACATAAAATGTAGCTTTATCATGTATTTCTTAAATCGTCTACTAAACACCACTACAGAGGTGCCGAACAAACTTTTTGAAAAATAATCGAGTGAATGGATTCTAAAAACAAAACGATCATTAAGGTAAAACTTCTTTAACTTTTGTTTGTTAAAAAATTAGAAACTATACAACTGCATCGATTGCAAAACATCACATGCGAACATAAGATTTTCACTGGAAAAGAATAAAATTTTAACAAGTTCAATCATCTTTCCATCTTCTTTTTCATAATATTTAAATTAAAAAAACAAGTTTTTTTTAATTCAAAGTAAGGAGCGACATTAAAACTTAAAGCGAGCAGAAATTTCCCCGTATATGAAAGGGGCTGTTCCCTCTTCAACGCCTTGCTCTTTGCACTAAAGTTTGACTCTTTCTCTCAACTCTACTTTTTAAAACAGCAAAAACTTTAGCGTAAAGAGCAGGGCGTTGAAGAGGGAACAGCCCCTTTCATATACGGGGTAATTTCTGCTCGTTTTAATGTCGCTCCTTACTTTCAGTTAAAAAATTTTTTTTATTTAATTTCTGAACGTTTATAGTTAATCTATGTTTTGATTTCGGTTCTCCGCAGATGAATAATTAAAGCGATATTTGCATATTTATTTATTTGGCTAGATGGCTTTCCCGTAGTTTTGATCGAACGATTTTGAGAAAAAGGGAGGGGGAGGAGGCCCAGTTGCCCTCCAATTTTTTGGGTACTTAAAAAGGCAACTAGAACTTTTAATTTCTTACGATCGTTTTCATTAGTAAAAGATATACGTAACTTTCGAATTAGCTTACGTAACAAACTTCTATATTCGTATGTTTTTATTACGTATATGAGAGGGTTCGCCCACTCGTCAATACCTCGCTCTTTACACTAAAGCTTAAATTTTTTCCCATGAATCACAAAGGCCGTAGAATAGATAGTTCAAGTTACTAAAAATACTTTAGCGTAAAGAGTGTAGTATTAGGAGGACGTGGACCCCTTATATGCGTAAAATTTTCTGTTCATTTTAAGTTATAATGCTACTCCTTACTTTCAGCTGAAAAAACTTCTTCATATTTATTTTTTCATTGTTTTTTTTTTTTAAATAATGCTAGAAAATGCTGCGCCCCCTTCATGGAAATCTTTTCCCCCATGACAAATTCCTCCATGTAAAGTTTCCCCCACGCAACCCCCTCTTCCCAACCCCTCCTCCCAACCAAAAAATCCCCCCGAAAACGTCTATACATTTCCCAATAACCATTACTATATGGAAACACTGGTCAAAGTTTGTAACTTGCAGCTCCTCCCACGGGGACTGTGGGAGAGTAAGTCGTCCCCAAAGACATAGTTATAAGGTTTTTCGACTATGCTGAATAAAACGGCTATCTCAGAATTTTGATCCGACGACTTTGGAAAAAATGAGCGTGGGAGGGGGCCTAGGTGCCCTCCAATTTTTTGGTCACATAAAAAGGGTAACACAACTTTCACTTCCGTTCGAATGAGTCCTCTCGCAAAATTCTAGGACTACTGGGTCGATACGATCACCCCTGGGAAAAAAAAGAAAAAAAAAACAAACAAACAAACAAATAAACACGCATCCGTGATTTGTCTTCTGGCAAAAAATACAAAATTCCACATTTTTGTAGATAGGAGCTTGGAACTTGTACAGTAGGGTTCTCTGATACGCTGAATCTCAGGGTGTGATTTTCGTTAAGATTCTATGACTTTTAGGGGGTTTTCCCCCCTATTTTCTAAAATAGGGCAAATTTTCTCAGGCTCGTAACTTTTGATAAGTAAAATTAAACTTGATGAAACTTATATATTTAAAATCAGCATTAAAATGCGATTCTTTTGATGTAACTATTGGTATCAAAATTCCGTTTTTTAGAGTTTTGGTAACTATTGAGCCTGGTTACAGTTCGTTACCACGAACTGTTTGATATTTACAGCGCTACCAACAGCGCTTTTTTTTTTTTTTTTTTTTTTTTTTTTTTTTTTTTTTTTTTTTTTTTTTTTTTTTTTTTTTTAGTCTAGCATAGTTTAGTTTGCCTTTTAATCATGTATATTGCTAATTACCATATCTGTACAAACCCTTGCATTGTAACTAGATAGTTACGGCTACAAGGGGAGCAAGCCCCTGCAACAGGCGACAAATTTGTCGGGGACAATGTTGCTTCATAAGATGAGGAAGGGCTACCGACTATATACTTAAATAGGCCTGTTTATTCTCAGTAAAGGAGGTGGTAAACCTCAAAATAGCCCGAAAAACTACACTCGAAGACTATATGTAAGGTCAGAGTTACCCGTTGACAAAAATTTAATCGGAGGAGTGATATGTTTTTCGTTTTTAGTGAAAATGTACAAAAACAAGTGTTTTATAATTTAGAGGGGGGCAATTTAGTTGTTTTTTCAATATTTCTCAATAAGAACTCTAAAAAAAGGTGATTTTCAAAATGCAATGGAGGTGGCAGAAAAAATTAAGGATGGGAAACGCCCCAATCCCCTCCAATTGGCATTGCATTAAAGGGACATTTTTAGCTGACAGGGGCCAGGCTCCAGTAGTACCTTAAGATATCTTTTTCCTGATTTTGATATGTCTACAGGTCAATGCAAGAGTATTATATGTTCCACTTAACTATGTTTCATTGTGTGGCAAACACTGATTGTTTTTTAAATTGGCCTGCAAAATGGTATTTGTCATAGAAATGGTAAAGACGCCATCCCATAGTATTTACGCTAATCACTGCTCAACTACACACTCCCAAAGTCCCTCAAACCAGAGAAACCTTTTATGGCATTGAAATCAGAAAAAAATGGAGGCCAGGTAAGTAGAGAACTGGATAGGGAAGCCTGTTCAGTACCAAGTTAATTACAGTGGTTTTCAAAATTTTTCCAATAGAAACTTAAAAATTTTTTTCTTTAATATTATATCATTTCTTATATTTGAAATCTAAAATTTTATTTTCAAGAAAAAATAATGGCACTATGCCTTAAAGCGGCAATGTACTTATTCCCCTTTCTGAAGAAATCCAAATACCAAGACCCTGCCTTTCACACGAAACATATCTATCTACTTTAATTTAAGGGGGGGGAATTAACTATAGAAAAGTTATTTTATTTTTTTACCTGCCATAAAATAAGCAAAAACCATGATTCTTTTTTCGAATACCACTTTTCAGGGGGGAGGGTTCGCCCCTTCCCTTCTCCCAAAATTGGCCTTTTAAAGAAAGTGTCACTCCCTTTACCGTCCTGAGAGCCAAACTAGTAGCTAGGTAATAAAATAAACGAAGAAGGAATTTTTTTTTAAACATATATCGGTCAGCAGTATAAGCTAAACAATGGCTGCCAAGTTTTCATTATGAAGTCCAAGCACACAACAGTAATTTATTCAACTAGACTTGATCCTCCTCTTTTATTGTGAATTCGATTTCACTTTCATTCAAAGCAAAAAACAAACAAACATCGAGCAGCAATTAAAATGTAATTTCCTTATTATATTCGTCTTATTATCTTATTATCTAATTATCTTATTGTCTTATCATATATTCTTATTATATTATATTGAATATATTTATCTTATTAACTTCAGCATTAACAATGGATTCTTTTTCTAATGAAAGAGACTAGAAAGAACAAGATTGAAACACATGAATTTGCTAAGTTAATTTTACTTTTAAGTTAAGTTAATTTTAAGTTAAGTTAGATTTTTCTAAGTTAACTTAATTAAGTTAATTTTACTGATACCCAACAGCACGCTTGAAAATACATATTTTACTCTGAATGCGTTCCATAGTAAATATTAAGTAATATCAAAAAGAGGAAGTAACAAAAAAGGAAATGATGGAACGGATATAATACATAAACGAAAATAGGAAATAAAAAATATCCTAAACAGGAATTGATATCGAAAAAGGAAACAAAAACAAAAACGAATTGACCCTAAACGGATTGACAGGGTCGCCACCCGGTGATAAAAATTACTAGCTTTTAGTGATTATTTGGTTGATGTAGTGATTTTCTTCAATAGCCTAGTGATTTATGTGCTGATTTAGTGGTATTTTAAGGCAAAACAAAAAATTACAAGAAATAGTAATAAATCACTAGGGGTGGGAACCCTGCTGATAGATTAGTTTTGATCACCCTACACCTAGTTTGTCGCCGTTATCAGTAATTGCAAGATATTTAGAGCCGCTTTCAATTTTCCCCTTTTCTCAAGAGAATTTCTGAGCAAAAATAGAGCACTTTTCCGGTATCATTTGTGCGAAATTGAGGCCGAAATCTGTGTTGTATTTAAATTCTCAGAAGTTCAGTCCAATTTGAAACATTTCGGCGTTAGTTACAGCCACACGAAGTTTAACTGCACTCAAGTAAAACGGGGCGACCATTCAAACCACCACTATCTACCAGTTCGAACTTCAATATCCTTCCAATGGGCTAACAACCTTCTTAAATAAACACTGGCGAAACCAGGGGAGCTGGGGGGACCCTGTCCCCCTAAGATTTTTTCTGGCGCCCTCTTTCCCTGTGTTTTTTCTTTTTTCGCCTTTTTTAAAATAAATTTATCAATTTGGTCAACTATTGGAGCCTTTGTCACACTCCCCCCCCCCAAGATTTTGCTCATTGTTTGTCACTTTACCTCCTCTCCGCAAGATTTTACTCTAGATCCGTCACTGTAAATAAACATAGAAATGGAGAAAGAAGGGGGAAACTGGAGTTTCTGGAATGTTTTATGTTGATGCACACGGTAAATTCATAATTCATTTTACTCGTATTGTCGAAAGCATCGCACAAAAAAACCATTTAAGACAACAGCCCAATTTTCTAACGTAAGAAACAAAAAAGAAAGAGCTTACCGTTTTTCTCCTTTGTCGTTGGTATATTCACTCTTATACAGGCCAACAATCCCATTCTTTAAGTTACCATTAAATTTCAAATTAACTGTATATTTTCCGGTTGGGATTTCTGTCGAAAACTCTATAACCCAAAATTCATTTGGTGTATACTCAAAGGCTCTACTAATTGGCGGGAAATACGTACTATCATCATCAGATACTACAATAGTCTCAGTTATTTCCAACAACTTAGTATGAATCAGAATATATGTTCTTGGTGACTGTACATCAAGTTGAATGGAAACATAGCCACTGAATAGGTCAGTTTCTAAATTTGGGTGGAGATAAACATCATAATGGATTGGTATTACATCCCCAGGTAATCGGTATTCTTTCTCCCATGGTTCTGTTGGCGCCATTGTGGTGGCTACGGTACTTCCTTCTGTGCCTGTAGGAGGGGTGTCTGCATCAGTATAAACTACATATTTATTCAAAGCAACGCCAAGACCTGTGCAAATAAGAGATAAAGCGGCGACAAGAGACACGAGAACAAGTGTTGTTCTTTGGACTTCAATGTGCGAGCCCATTTTAACGACTGACTCGAATTAATGACTAGCGCATAGAAAGAGAGCTAAATTATGTAAACGTAGCTGGTTTTATAGCCTAAAATAAATACTGCAAGAGTAAACAAAACAGAAATACTGTTTAAGTGTTCTCTGAATGTCAAAGAAAGCAAAAAAAAGACTTTTCCACAAATCCTAGATTTGAATGCCGTTTTCAAGAAATGCAATTCATTGCAAAATTGAGCTAGGAAATATTTAGAAAATTCCAATTGGATTTTAATATAACATTGGGCAGGTATCAAAAGGCCGTATCTCCATAATTGCAAATTTCCAGAAGAGCAAAAAAAAACTTTTTTATTCCCCCCTTCGATAACCGTAAAACCAAAATAGGTACTTGTGTATTAGCCAGTTCACACTCGAGAAGTGAAGTTAGGTAAATCCTGATGAAATATACCAAAATAAGATGAAAATATAACACTTTAGTAAAAAAAATTATGGAAACTACAACAACGGATTAAGGGAGGGGGGCCGCTCAATGCGCATAATATTAAATACCTAGCATAACCTAACCCAACCAAAATACCATCTCTATATATTAAATATTTAATGAAAATATACCTAAAACGTAGATTTCAACTGAGCCTAAGCTAATCTTCTTCGAATAATGAGAGGTATAAACCGATTATTGTCTGATTTGCAGATCCAAATTCTTGAGTGTGTACTGGATAATGCACAAGTACTCAAAAACAGATTGACAAAAACAGATCCTTATTAAATAAGGATTTAAAGGAAATGGGAACTTCCTGGGAGGGTGTAAAGAGGGAGGCTTTAAATAGATTAGGTTGGAGGAGGAGCGTGCGTAGCTGTGTTGGCCTCAGGCGGCTTGGTGCTGCAGTGAGTTATTAGTAGTAGTAGTAGTAATAGCCTATATATCCATATGTTTTTGTTTTATGGTTATTAGAAGAGAAATAAAAGGGTTATTAGGGATTTTTTGCTCTATGAAAATTTATAATTACGGAAATACGACATTTTGATACCCGACTGACAATAAATTACTCGGTGAAAAGAAAGGGTTTTTTTTTAACCTTTTTCGTAAAACAACTTCAATTTCACTTGATTTTGTTTAGCCAACTTTCCTGTATACTTATAAGGACAAATTATTCTATACTATTGCGAACCAAATTTAAAAATATTTAGCAGCGATCACTTTTCTTCAGCAAAATTTATTAGAGCTATTTTTGACGTCATTCATATGAAATGTGTTTCCAAAATTAGGACCCTAAACTAATTTCCCCAAAGTGGTGACCAACGTAGGTCATAGTTTCACTACATAAAATGGTAATATGGAAATTTAAAAAATATAAATAATATAGAGCGTTTTCGAGAAAAAATTGATAGATATATACAGTTATTGCCTGTTTAATAATGTAGACGTGAAAGCCCATTTTAGTGACGGACTCGAATTATTGCCTAGACGCATAGTTAGATAATTAAATATAACTGGTAATTAATTATAAATATGGATAATAGAAAATAATATAATAGAAAAAATAATATAATAGAAGATAATAGAAAATACAGATAATAGAAAATAGTTAGATAATTAAATATATAGCTGGTTTTACAGCCTCAAGCAAATATTGCAGGCGTAGACATAGTAAAAAAATGTTGTATATATTTTTCTCTGAATGTCAAAGAAAGTAACAGAATAAATTATTCTTATAATATTAATTTATAATATTATATTAATATTAATATTAATCTATAATAATATAATTAATATATATTATTAATTATATATTAATAATTAATAATATTAATCTATAATATAATTAATAGTAATCTTACAATAATATTAATAAAATCATTCTTACAGCCGCCGTTTTCAAGAACAAACATAAATCGTTTCCAACTGATATTGCCTTTAATTAAATTTAATTTTGTTGAAAGAAGTATCGCTACTTTTGGAAGAGGTGTCACATTAGTCAATTACACTGCATGCTCGCAGCGTAATATCATTTTCAAATTTTGACGCACAATAATTATGATTCTTCCTAAAGATTAAGATAAATTTTAAATGCATTGGAATATTTGTGGAAAGGTCGGTAAATTTAGAGGCGGGTCCAGGGGTAAGGTGAAACCACTACTCAATGCTTTTCTTTATGTTCTTATGTTCTTTATGTTCTTTATATACTCTAAGGTGAAACCGCTGCTCGACACCTTTCTTTGTGTTCATATGTTCTTTATGTTTCTTTATGTTCTTTATGTACCCTAAGGTGAAACCACTACTCGATGCCTTTCTTTGTGTTCTTATGTTCTTTATGCTTCTTTATGTTCTTTATGCACTCTAAGGTGAAACGATTACTAGATGCCTTTCTTTATGTTCTTTTCAAAATTGCTTCCCTAGCGAATCCTACTTAAAGCCATTAAGTAGATCCAAAAGTGACTCCTAATTCCAACGATTCCCCAGATGGTTCCATTGAAACCAATTTGTCGTTTATGTTTAGTAAAGAATTCAGCAAACGCTTTATAACATAGAATACATTCCGCATCACCAGATGACAAACAACAACGAAACTTATTATTAAAGACTATATATGGGACCCTCAGAGGGTGGGGTGCATTGTCAGCGAAGCAACTATGACGCTAAAGTTTGACTCTTTCTCTTAACTCTACTTCTTAAAACAGTAAAAAACTTTAGCGTAAAGACCGGGGCGTTGAGGAGGAAAAGCCCCTTTCATATACGGAGTATTTCTGTTCGTTTTAATTTTAATGTCGCTCCTTACCTTCATTTAAAAAAACTTGTTTTTTTATTTAATTTCTGGACGTTTTTTAATTAATGCATGTTTTGATCTTGGCTCTCCGCACATAAATAATTAAAACGAAATTTGAATATTATTTTTTTTTTTGGCTAAATGGCTTTCTCATAGTTTTAATCGGAAGATTTTGAGATAAAAGGAGAGAGGGAGGAAGCCTAGTTGCCCTCCAATTTTTGGATTACTTAAAAAAGCAAATAGAATTTTTAAATTTTTTTACGAACATTTTCATTAGTAAAAAATAGACGTAATTTACGAATTAATTTACGTAACGAACTTCTATATTCGTATGTTTTTATTGCGTATATGAGGGAGTTCACCCCTCGTCGAGACCTCGCTCTTTACACTAAAGCTTAAATTCTGTCCCAGTTCCTTAAGAATGACCCTTGAATCACAAAGGCCGTAGAATAAATAGTTGAAATTACTAAAAATACTTTAGCGTAAAGAGCGAGGTATTACGAGGAGGTAAACCCCTCATATATGCAATAATTTCTGCTCATTTTAAGTTTTAATGCTGCTCCTCACTTTCAGTAGAAAAAAACTTTTCATATTGATTTTTCATTGATTTTTTAAATAATGCTAAAAAATCCTGCGCCCCCTTCATTGAAAGTCTCTTCCCCCATGAGAAGTTTCTCCATGGAAAAGATCCTCCATCGTAACCCCCCACCTCAACTCTCCCTCCCCAACCATAAAAATCCCCCTGAAAACGTCGGTACACTTCCCAGTAACCATTACTATATGTAAACACAGCTCAAAGTTTGTAACTTGCAACCCCGCCCATGGGGACTGCGGGGGATTAAGTCGTCCCCAAAGACATAGTTATTGGGTTTTTCGACTATGGTGAATAAAATGGCTATCACACAATTTTGATCCGGTGACTTAGGGAAAAAATGAGCGTGGGAGGGGGCCTAGGTACCCTCCAATTTTTTGGTCACTTAAAAATGGCACTAGAACTTTTTTCTAGGACCACTGGGTCGGTAGGGTCAAAAGCCCTGGAAAAAAAAAAAAAAAAAACAAATAAACACGCATCCGTGATTTGTCTTCTGGCAAAAAATGCGAAATTCCACATTTTTGTAGATAGGAGCTTGAAACTTCTACAATTAGGTTTTCTGATACGCTGAATCTAATGGTGTGATTTTCGTTAAGATTGTATAACTTGTAGGGGTGTTTTCCCCTATTTTCTAAAATGAGGCAAATTTTCTCAGGCTCGTAGCTTTTGATAGGTAAGACTAATCTTGATAAAAGTTATATATTTAAAATCAGCATTAAAATGCAATTTTTTTTTATGTAACTATTGGAATCAAAATTCCATTTTTTAGAGTTTCGGTTACTATTGAGCCGGGTCGCTCCTTACTACAGTTCGTTACCACGAACTGTTTGAAACTAGTCAAAGTTTGTAACTTGCAGCCCATCCCACGGGGACTGAGGGAGTTTGTCCCCTCGTTAATACCTTTCTCTTTACACTCAAGCTTAAATTTTGGCCCAATTCTTTAATGATGTCCTCTGAATCAGAAAGGCCGTAGAATAAATAGTTGAAATTATTTAAAAATACTTTAGCATAAACAGCGAGGTATTTAGGAGGAGAAGAGCCCCTCATATGCGTAATAAGCTCTGTTCGTTTCAATTTTTAATGCTGCTCCTTACTTTCGGTTGAAAAATTTTTTCATATTTATTTTTTCATTGTTTTTTTATAATAACGCTAGAAAATCCTGCGCCCCCTTCATTGAATTTCTCTTCCCCAAAGACATATTCGTCCAGGGAGAGATCCTCCCACATAGCCCCCTACCCTAACCCCCCTCCAACCAAATAAATCCCCCTGAAAACGTCTCCACACATCCCAATAACCATTACTGTATGTAAACACTGTTCAAAGTCTAGGCTCCTAGGGGGCCTAGGTGCCCTCCAATTTTTTTGATCACTTAAAAAGGGCACTAGAACTTTTCATTTCCGTTAAAATTAGACCTCTTACGACATTCTAGGGCCAATTGGTCGATACGATGACCCCTGAAAAAAAAAAACACACACACACACACACGCACCCGTGATCGGTCTTCTGGCAAAAAATACGAAGTTCCACATTTTTGTCGATAGGAGCTTGAAACTTTCACAATAGGGTTCTCTGATACGCTGATTGCGCTGGTGTGATTTCGTTAAGATTCTATGACTTTTGGGGGGTGTTTCCCCTATTTTCCAAAATAAGACAAATTTTCTCAGGCTCGTAGCTTTTGATGAGTAAGACTAAATTCCATGAAAGTTATATATCTAAAATCAGCATAAAAATTCAATTCTTTTAATGTATCTTTTAGTATCAAAATTCCGTTTTTTAGAGTTTCGTTTACTATTGGGCCGGGTCACTCCTTACTACGGTTCGTTACCACGACCTGTTTGAAAACATCAACAACGAAAAGGAGAAAATTACCACGTTAATCAACATTACAGAAAAAAAATGGAAAAAAAAAACTTAGAATAAATACATAGATAGATAGATAAGATAAGATTTATTGCAAAAAGTCTGCGGGCCTTTCAGTACTTTTCATATACAACTCTCAATTTAATTTTATTATTTAAAAGGGACATTTTTTCTTGTCTAACTTTTTATTTTGATTCCATTTCGTTCAAACACATAAAAAATTGATTCCTAAATAAAACTTTAAAATGAAGATTGGTGATTTTTGAAGTAATCTGATTAGTTTGTTGGATCAATATTCTGAACTGACAAATCAATAAATGATTTACCAACTGATTTTCCATCATCAAACCGTTCATGGTAACGAACTGTAAGTAAGAAGCGACATGGCTCAATAGTAGCCAAAACTTTAAAAAACGGAATTTTGATATCAATAGATAGATAAAAAGAAAGGAAAGGTCTGTAGGTCGTGTAATTTGCTAATTTTATACGTATAGTATTTGTTATTGGGAAGTGCACAGACTTTTTTCGGGAGAGGGGGGTATTTTCCACGGGGATAATTTTCCTTGGGGAAGGAAGTTTCCGGGGGTGACCTTTCCAAGGTTAGTTTCAAACTGGGAGAATTTGCCCGAATTCCCTAACGAAAATCTTATTATTTGCTGTACTTTCTCATTGCTGACTCAACTTTACATGTGATGTTCAGGGCAATTGTCCGAGGGGTTATTTTTGCCAGGTTAGAATTGTCTATAATATCTTTTCGCAGGGGGGTGGGACTTTTCACGGGAGAGTTTCTCAATGGGGGAATTCCCCAGAGGGAATTTTCTGCGGGAGCAACTTTCTACTAGAGGCGGGGAGGATATTTCCGGGAAGAATTTTCCACGAAGGAGGGGATTTCCGGCACGATTTTAAAAGCAATTAGAAATTTATATCTTTTACAAATGAAAGTGTGCTAAGAAAAAAATTTCAGCCGGAATTGTCTGCAAGAAATTTTCAGGAGGGGGGATTTTCAGCTAGAATGGAAAAGTCTAGGGGGAATTTTCTTGGTGGGCGGGAGGGAGGTATGTATTTTACGCGGGAAGAACTTTCCATGGAGCGATTTTTCATAAGGGAAAGGAATTCTCCATAGAGGGAGAGCCAGATTTCTTGACATTATTTAAAAACGATCAGAAATTAAAATAAAAGAAAAGGTTTTTCAACTGAAAGTAAGGAGCAGCATCAAAACTTAAAACGAACAGAAATTATTACGTAACGTATATGAGGGTGGTTGATCCATCCATAATACTTTACTCTTGACGCTGAAGTTTTTTTTTAAGAACTTCTAAAAAAAGCTTACTGATCTAATTAAACGGTCCCTGTGTTTCAGGAATCGTTCTTAAACAATTAGGACCATGAATCAAACTTTAGCATAAAGTCCGAGGCATTGAGGACGGGGCAATCGCCCTTATATACGTAATAAAATCTTTTCAACAGAACTTTTTTAACGTTTTTTAATCCTGACACAAACAGTATTTTTTTTTTAATTTTTATACCTTCTGAAGTTAACCCGAAAAATAAAACTTTATATCAATCCCAAAAGATAATATCTATGCTCTTCGACAACCTGGATACACTTACAATATTTTTATTTATTTAAATCGTAATAGCAGAAATAGTAATAGTAGCATCCCCTAAAGTTTCAACTTAATATTCCCCGTTGTTGTCGATATATTGCTGAGGTGTTATATTGGCAACCATAGTTTTTAAGACAACTAATGGCAATTTCTAAATTTCTATCAGATTCATTTCGGGAAAATATGAGGCATGGGGGGAGGGGATATCCACCCTTTGATCACTCTGAATCTTAAAAAGGGCACTATAACTTCTGATTACCAATTCAATGAGCCCATCCGAAGTTTATACGATCACCTTTTCTATATAAATCGTATATGCCCCTAGGGCATAACTTACAACCCTTGGCCTGAGGGCTGTGTGTGAGGGGAGGAGTGTCATTATCAAAGACATGATTTCCTGACATTTCAACTATCTCGAAAAAAAATGGCTTTCTCAATAATTGGAATGTATATGGGGAAATGGGGGGGGGCAAGGGAGGGGTGTTAGTTGTCCTCTAATCAGTTTCAACTATCAAAAGGGCACAAGCCTTTTCAATTTCCAATCGAATTAGCCCTTTTCGAAGTTTCTACGGCAACTCCTTCGATATTAAGTGCCCTAGTCTAAAACCAAAAAACCAACAAAAAATAACTAAATAAATAAATAATACATTGTGCCCAAATCGCTCTTTACTTAGGCAGCGCTACCTCGCCGCCTATGAAATGCATATCAAGGTCATTTCTAAAAAAAATAAATTCTGGTTCTTTGTCTTTAAAAAGAAAACTTCAAACATCATGAATCAATACAACCAGGTTTGTTTCCTAAACTTTTTGTCTTCATTGAGGTTCTCTTGGCAATTTCTGTGCACCCAGCAATTTTTGCGTGGGTCAGCAAAAAAGAGCAAATTTTTGTGTTCGTTTTTTTTGCGCAAAAATCGTTCATGATAACGAACTGTAGTAAGGAGCGACCCGGCTCAAAAGAAACAGAAACTATAAAAAAGAGATTTTTACAACAATAGTTACATCAACGATCTTAACGAACGATCATAGGCAGCGCTACCGCACCACCTATGAAATGCATATCAAGGTCATTTCTAAAAAAATAAATTCTGGTTATTTGTCTTTAAAAAGAAAACTTCAAACATCATGAATCAATACAACCAGGTTTGTTTCCTAAACTTTTTGTCTTCATTGAGGTTCTCTTGGCAAATTCTGTGCACCCAGCAATTTTTGCGTGGGTCAGCAAAAAAGAGCAAATTTTTGCGTTCGTTTTTTTTTGCGCAAAAATCGTTCATGATAACGAACTGTAGTAAGGAGCGACCCGGCTCAAAAGAAACAGAAACTATAAAAAAGAGATTTTTACAACAATAGTGACATCAACGATCTTAACGAACGATCATAGGCAGCGCTACCGCACCACCTATGAAATGCATATCAAGGTCATTTCTAAAAAAAATTAAATAAAAAAAAAATAATTTTTTTAGCTGAAAGTAAGGAGTGACATTAAAACTTAAAACGAACAGAAATTACTCCGTATATGAAATGGGTTGTCCCCTCCGCAATCCCTCGCTCTTTACGCTAAAGCTTTTAATTGGTTTAAAAAGTAGAATTGTGGCAAAGAGTCAAACTTTAGCGTAAAGAGCGAGGGATTGCGAAGGGGACAACCCATTTCATATACGGAGTAATTTCTGTTCGTTTTAAGTTTTAATGTCGCTCCTTACTTTCAGCTAAAAAAAATTAGTTTTTTTTCTTATTTAATTTCTGAACGTTTTTGAATTAATGCATGTTTGGTTTTGGCTCTCCGCACATAAATTATTAAAATGAAATTTGTATATTAATTCTTTTTTTGGCTAAATGGCTTTCTCTTAGTTTTGATCAGACGATTTTGAGAAATAAGGGGTGGAGAAGGAGGCCTAGTTGCCCTCCAATTTTTCGGTTACTTAAAAAGGCAACTAGAACTTTTAATTTTTAACGAACGTTTTTATTAATAAAAAATATACGTAACTTAAGAATTAACTTACGTAACAAACTTTCATAACCTTATATTTTTATTATGTATACGAGGGGGTTTGTACCCTCGTTAATACCTCGCTCTTTATACTAAATCGTAAGTTTTGTCAAATTCTTTAAGAATGACCCCTGAATCAGAAAGGCCGTAGAATAAATAGTTGAAATTACTAAAAATACTTTAGCATAAAGAGCAAGGTATTTATCTCCTCCTAAATACCTCGCTCTTTATGCTAAAGTATTTTTAGAACCCCTCATATGCGTAATAATCTCTGTTCGTTTTAAGTTTCAATGCTACTTCTTCCTTTCATTTGAAAAAACGTTTTCATGCTTATTTTTCATTGTTTTCTTATAGTAATGCTAGAGAATCCTGCGCCCTTTTCATTGAATTTTTCTTCCCCCATGACAGATTCCTCCAAGGAAAGATCCTCCAACATAGCCCCCTCTCCTCAGCCCCACCCCCAAACAAAATAAAATCCCCCTGAAAACGTCTGTACACTTCCCAATAATCATTACTATATGTAAACACTGGTCAAAGTTTGTAACTTGCTGCCCCTCCCCCAGGGATTTTGGGGGAGTAAGTCATCCCCAAAGACATAGTTATTATGATTTTCGACTATGCTGAACAAAATGGCTATCTCAAAATTTTGATCCGTTGACTTTGGGAAAAAAGAGCGTGGGAGGGAGCCTAGATGCCCTCCAATTTTTTTGGTCGCTTAAAAAGGGCTCTAGAACTTTTCATTTCCGTTAGAATGAGCCCTCTTGCGACATTCTAGGACCACTTGGTCGATACGATGACCCCTGGAAAAAAAAAACAACAAACAAATAAACACGCACCCGTGATTTGTCTTCAGGCAAAAAATACAAAATTCCACATTTTTGTAGATAGGAGCTTGAAACTTCTACAGTAGGGTTCTCTGATACGCTGAATATTATGGTGTCATTTTCGTTAAGATTCTTCGACTTTTAGGGGGTGTTTCCCCCTATTTTCCTAAATAAGGCAAATTTTCTCAGGCTCGTTACTTTTGATGGGTAAGACTAAACTTGATGAAACTTATATATTTAAAATCAGCATTAAAATGCGATTCCTTTGATGTAGCTATTGATATCAAAATTCAATTTTTTAGAGTTTTGGTTACTATTGAGCCGGGTCGCTCCTTACTACAGTTCGTTGCCACGAACTGTTTGATAAATTCTGGTTCTTTGTCTTTAAAAAGAAAACTTCAAACATCATGAATCAATACAACCAGGTTTATTTCCTACACTTGTTGTCTTCATTGAGGTTCTCTTAGCAATTTCTGTGCACCCAGCAATTTTTGCGTGGGTCAGCAAATAAGAGCAAATTTTTGCGTTCGTTTTTTTGCAAAAAATCGTTCGTGATAACGAACTTAGTAAGGAGCAACCCGGCTCAAAAGAAACCGAAACTCTAAAAAAGGGATTTTTACAACAATAGTTACATCAACGATCGTAACGAACGATCATAGGCAACGCTACCGCACCACCTATGAAATGCATATCAAGGTCATTTCTAAAAAAATAAATTCTGGTTCTTTGTCTTTAAAAAGAAAACTTCAAACATCATGAATCAATACAACCAGGTTTGTTTCCTAAACTTTTTGTCTTCATTGAGGTTCTCTTGGCAATTTCTGTGCACCCAGCAATTTTTGCGTGGGTCAGCAAAAAAGAGCAAATTTTTGCGTTCGTTTTTTTTGCGCAAAAATCGTTCATGATAACGAACTGTAGTAAGGAGCGACCCGGCTCAAAAGAAACAGAAACTCTAAAAAAGAGATTTTTATAACAATAGTTACATCAACGATCATAACGAACGATCATAGGCAGCGCTACCGCACCACCTATGAAATGCATATCAAGGTCATTTCTAAAAAAAAATTCTTGTTCTTTGTCTTTAAAAAGAAAATTTCAAACATCATGAATCAATACAACCAGGTTTGTTTCCTATACTTGTTGTCTTCATTGAGGTTCTCTTGGCAATTTCTGTGCACCCAGCAATTTCTGCGTGGGTCAGCAAATATGAGCAAATTTTTGCGTTCGTTTTTTTTGCAAAAAATCGTTCGTGATAACGAACTGTAGTAAGGAGCAACCCGGCTCAAAAGAAACCGAAGCTCTAAAAAAGGGATTTTTACAACAATAGTTACATCAACGATCATAACGAACGATCATAGGCAGCGCTACCGCACCACCTATGAAATGCATATCAAGGTCATTTCTAAAAAAAATAAATTCTGGTTCTTTGTCTTTAAAAAGAAAACTTCAAACATCATGAATCAATACAACCAGGTTTGTTTACTATGCTTGTTGTCTTCATTGAGGTTCTCTTGGCAATTTCTGTGCACCCAGCAATTTTTGCGTGGGTCAGCAAATAAGAGCAAATTTTTGCGTTCGTTTTTTTGCAAAAAATCGTTCGTGATAACGAACTGTAGTAAGGAGCAACCCGGCTCAAAAGAAACCGAAACTCTAAAAAAGGGATTTTTACAACAAAAGTTACATCAACGATCATAACGAACGATCATAGGCAGGGCTACCGCACCACCTATGAAATGCATAAAATTCTGGTTCTTTGTCTTTTAAAAGAAAACTTCAAACATCGTGAATCAATACAACCAGGTTTGTTTCCTAAACTTTTTGTCTACATTGAGGTTCTCTTGGCAATTTCTGTGCACCCAGCAATTTTAGCGTGGGTCAGCAAAAAAGAGCAAATTTTTGCGTTCGTTTTTTTGCGCAAAAATCGTTCGTGATAACGAAGCAAATTTTTGTGCCACAAATTAGTAAAACCAGAGTTGTCAATGAATATTCATTGTCACAATAGATATCACCCTGACATTTTCAAGCCGATAGGAGAAAAATGATGTTTGGCCCATTTTAGGGTGCCGCAAATCAACGAAATTCAACTTTTGTCTAAGTATTTTCTACTTTAAAGCTTGTTTTGCCAAGTATACATGGTTAGAAGCTACAAGCCGATCAAAGGCCAGATTTGGGCATATTTTGGTCGTTACTAATCAATTCAGTCAAATTTCTCCATATTTTTTGTCTGTTATTTTCAAGCTAATCAGAGAGAAACTAAATTATTTTGGATATTCTTGTGTAACAAATTGATGCAATCAATTTTTTTTTACTTTTTTGTCTCCATTCACAAGTCCAAGAGAGGTTCTTTGATTATGAACAAAAGGGCCTCCCTTTATCCAGTCTATATTCTCTCTAAGTTTAAGCCAATTAGAAAGAACAAAGTTTGCTTACCCATTTTCAGTTTTCACATGTTTAAACCAACAAACTTCAGACCAAGAGAGGTTCTTTGATTATGACCAAAAGGGCCTCCCTTTATCCAGTCTATATTCTCTCTAAGTTTAGGCCAATTAGAAAGAACAAAGTTTGCTTACCCATTTTCAGTTTTCACATGTTTAAACCAACAAACTTCAGACCAAGAGAGGTTCTTTGATTATGACCAAAAGGGCCTCCCTTTATCCAGACTATATTCTCTCTAAGTTTAAGCCAATTAGAAAGAACAAAGTTTGCTTACGCATTTTCAGTTTTCACATGTTTAAACCAACAAAAATTTTTTTTTGATTCTTCAAAAAATTCAAAATTTTTTCTTTTAAAAAATGAAAATAGTCTGGATTTTAAGATTTACAGAAAACCTACTAACAATAACAGATTTTTGTCGTTTTTCTCCGGTCATGCTCGCCAAGTAAAAATTGGTTTAATCATATCCTTAACTGACCGCATTTTTAGAATTTGCTCTCCGAAATTCATTGAGGAGGAATTATTGCTGTTAAAAGAGATTTTAATAAGTAACCATTATCCGGGTTGGTTAACTGACCAGACTTTTTCGAAAAGAAGGAAAAAATTTCTAGAATTTTCTGACGATATTCTGGAAACAACAGAAAAGAAAGATATTTTTGTTCTCTACCATATGTTCCAGGGTTGAGTGAAAAACTTAAAAGAATTTTACAAAATAATGGCTTAAAGGTAGCTTTAAGAGGTAGTAATACTTTGGCTAGTTTTTTGAGTTCTGGAAAGGATCGAACTTCCGTAGAGCAACAAAGTGGGGTTTATAAAATCCAATGTACTTGTGGAAGCTCTTATGTGGGACGTACTAACCAGAATTTAAAAATGAGATTGCTAAAACATCATAATTCTATTTCATCGTCTTTAAAGCAAAATAGCAAACCTGAAGATTTCATGTCAGCCCTTTCGGAACATATCTATAATTTTCCAAATCATTTTATTTTGTTTGAAAATGTTTCTTTGATTTCTAGGGACCAAGGTTTAAAGCAAATTTTCAGGGAAACAATCGAAATAAAAAATTTTTATTCAAGAATAATTCCATAAACAGAGATACAGGTGAAATTAGATTGAATTCAATTTATGATAATTTAATAAGGTCAAATAAAGTAAATATCACCTCACCTAAGAGCTATGACCTCTGTCCACGTAATATGTCAGATAAATCTAATGAACCGGAACCGAAAAGGTCAAAAAGATTTGCTTCCACTGTTGCATTGAAAAAAAATAAGAGCAGTAAACAATATGTAATTAGTTTATTTGGTATAAATTTTGTTTATTTTTACTCATGTCTTTTAGTTTTACTGCTGAGGATGAACACTGTATATGTGTTCGAAATATCCAGTTAAATAATTTATATCTGTTCACTGTCAATTAAAAGGTTTCATCCCTATTTTGAACAGTTTTACTTTCGTCATGGAAAGACAGTGTGGTCTTCGAAGTTATATAAATACATTTAATTATAATATATATTAAAATAAAATATTATAAGTTAAGAAATAAATTTTTATCTTTTTAGATTTTTCTGGATTTATTAAAAGCCCACCATGTATACTCCCCTACGGGGGAGTTATCACTTCATTCTGGATTTCTATGATACTACAAAAGCCAATAGCTCATATGGTATTTGTGACGAGGTCGGAAGAGCCACGAACAAAGAGCTTATATGGCATGAGCTCTAGCAAAATCCTAAGAATCGTTGATTTAAAAGGAAAATCAGAGACTTAATGCCGGTCGGGATTTAAAATAAGAGCTCTGAGACACGAGGTCCTTCTAAATATCAAAATCCATTAAGATTTGATCACCCACTCGTAAATAAAAATACCGCATTTTTCTAATTTTTCCTTTCCCTTCGGCCTTCCAGATGGTCGAATCGGGTAAAACGACTTTATCAAGTCAATTTATGCAGGTCCCTGACACGCCTGCCAATTTCCATCGTCCTAGCACGGCCAGAAGCACCGAACTCGCCAAAGCAAAGCACTGGACCCCCCTAACTCTCCCAAAGAGAGCAGATCCAGTACGGTTACGTCAATCACGTATCTACGATATTTGATTATTCTACCCACCAAGTTCCATCCGGATGTCTCCACTCTAAGCGTCTTCTAAGATTCCTGGTTTCCCCCTCAAACTCCCCCAAATTTCACCAGATCTGTTCAGGATTTAAAATAGGAGCTCTGAGACATGAGTTCCTTCTAAATATCAAATTTTATTAAGATCCTGTCACCCGTTCTTAAGTTAAAAATACCTCAATTTTTCTAATTTTTCCTAACTAGCACCCCCCCCCCAACTCCCCAAAAGAGAGCAGATTCAGTTCGGTTATGTCAATCAAGTATCTAGGACTTGTGCTTATTCTACCCACCAAGTTTCATCCCGATCTCTCCACTCTAAACGTTTTCCAAGATTTCTTGTTTCCCCTCCAACTCCCCCAATATCACCGGATACGGTCAGGATTTAAAAAATAGGTCTGAGACACGAGGTCCTTCTAAATATCAAATTTCATTAAGATCCGATCACAGATTCGTAAGTTGAAAACCCCTCATTTTTTTCAACTTTTCCTCTCCCTCCAGCCCCCCAGATGGTCGAATCAGGGAAGACTATTATCAAGCCAATTTATGCAGGTCCCAGAGACGCCTACCAATTTTCATCGTCCTAGCACGTCCGGAAGCACCGAACTCGCCAAAGCACTGGAAATCCCCCCCCCCAACTCCACCAAAGAGAGCGGATCCGTCCCAATTATGTCAATCATGTATCTAGAACTTGTGCTTATTCTTCCAATCACGTTTCATCCCGATCTCTTCGCTCTAAGCGTTTTCCAAAATTTCCGGTTTCCAAGATTTCTGTTTCCCCCTCTAGCCCCCTATGTCACCGGATCCGATTCGAATTGAAAATGGAGCATCTGAGACATAAGATGTTTCTATATATCAAGTTCCATTAAGATCCGATCACCCATTCGTAAGATAAAGATACCTAAAGTTTCGCGTTATCCAAGATTTCCGGTTTCCCTCTCCAACTTCAATGTCACCGAATCTGGTCGGGATATAAAATAAGAGCTCTGAAGCACAAGATCCTTCTACATATCAAATTTCATTAAGATCTGATCACCCGTTCGTAAGTTACAAATACCTCATTTTTTCTAGTTTTTCCGAATTACCCCCAACTCCCCCAAAAAGAGCGGATCCAGTCCCGTTATGTCAGTCACGTATCTTGGACCTGTGTTTATTCTTCCCACCAAGTTTCATCTTGATCTCTCCACTCTAAGCCTTTTCCAAGATTTCTGCCCCTCCCCACTCCCCCCAATGATATTAGATCCGGTCGGAATTTAAAATAAGAGATCTGAATTACTAGGTCTTTCGAAATACGAAATTTCATTAAGATCCGATCACTCCTTCCCACTCTCAGCGTTTTCCAAGATTTTAGGTTTCCCCCTGCAAATCCCCCCAATGTCACCGGATCCAGTCGGAATTTACAAAAAGAGCTCTGAGACACGATATCCTTCTAAATATCAAATTTTATTCAGATCCGACCACTGGTTCGTTAGTTAAAAATAACCACCAAGCACACAATGACAATTATTACCAATAGACCAATCACAACCAATGGACTTTTCAATTTTGAATCCTGAATAATCTAGGTAGCTTGGTCTGATGTAGTTACAGCCCAATAAGTGTTAGAAAAAACAACATGACTTCAAGATAAGCAAAAGGAAAACGTTACTCTGTTATCCCAACAAAGAAAAGACAATTTTTTCAAGTAACTGGCCTTATAAATGATAAATATGGACTTCAATTTTGGAAAGTCAACAGCTATTGCTGCAAATAAGCTCAATGAATTTCTTGTAACTGCATAAAGATTACCAGCTCTGTCAATGGGCAAAGTCCCAAAACTTCCAGATAACCTCCATGACTACCCAAAAATCTACAAAAAAAAAAATTGAGAAAAACATAAAATTCTTGGCAAGCCAGCTTAACTCCTTTAGATTGCTAGTAGATCCAATGAAGGCTTTTCCAAAGTAGCCTGTGAATCCCATTACTAACATATATGTAATACTATTACTCAGACTAGCAAATACTCTGGCCTAAGCAAGGCTGGATATTTAGCCTTACCCTAATGCCAAAAAAAATAATCTCATTTTTCGAATTATTTTAATTTTCTTAGAAATTTATTATTTTTTTATTTACTTTTTTTACTTTTTAGAAATTATTTTACAGGTGTCTGTCCTATAACAATAACCCCAATTTTTAGTAATAAAGAACAAACAATTTCTCATCGAATAGCTTAAAGCTAGAATTATCTCTCTTATATGGATGATAGACAACGTAGACACCTTGCTTGCATCTCTACATCACAGTACCTTGGAGGGACATCTCCTTGATAAGTCTCCAAAAGGATTGGATTTACCAGGAACATGTTCAAACCGTATTACAATTGACTCAAAAGCTGGTATACAATACACTACTGTTGTCTGCAGCAACTCATTGCAGACAGGTTTAGAAAAGGCCGGGCAAAATTTTGTGTTCGTTTGATATATTTGTATCGTTTATTACATATTTTGTATTGTTTTTGAAATTAAACAAGTAGTGTCTTTGCTAAAACAGTAGCAAAATCTTCATTACAACTTGCAGAAAACTGTGCTATTGAAGACTAAGGGCAGGCCTATGCCACCTTTAACTTCTAGCATTTATTATCCCCCTAGACACTCTGGATTCAGACCCTCTCTTGCTCCCTTCCTCAAAATGCTGAAATTATCCCTATTCCTACAATTGATTTGCTATTTAATTGCAACTGGCAAAATTACCCTCCCTCCCCCTGATACTTAGATATAGTCATAGGCTATATAGGAATGAGTACTTTTTTAAAAATTGGTATTAGTTGTCATTATGAAAAAACAGCTGATGAAAAATGAGTAAAAATAAAAACAAGAGCTAAGAGCTCATATGGCACTTGTGACGAGGTCAGAACAGCCAAAAGCCAAGAGCTCAAATGGTATGAGCTCTAGCAAAATTCTAAGAATCAATAGATTGCTTTAAAAGGAAAATCAGAGGCTTAATGCCGGTCGGGATTTAAAATAAGAGCTCTGAGTCACGAGGTCCTTCTAGATATGAAAATTCATTAAGATCTGATTGCCCACTTGTAAGTTAAAAATACCACAATTTTTCTAATTTATCTTCTCCCTTCAGCCCTCCCCCCGGATGGTCGATTTGTACAGCTCCTTGACACGCCTACCAATTTTCATCATCCTAGCACGTTCAGAAGCACGAAACTCGCCGAAGCGCTGAACCCCACCACCTAAATCCCCCAAAGAGAGCAGATCAAGTCCGGTTACGTCAATCACGTATCTGCGATATTTATAATCATTTTCCAAGATTTCCGATTGCCCCCTTCAACTCCCCTCAATGTCAACAGATTTGGTCGGGATTTGAAATAACAGCTCTGAGACATGATTTCCTTCAAAATATCAAATTTCATTAAGATCCAGTCACCCGTTCTTAAGTTAAAAATACCCCAATTTCTCTATTTTTTCCAAATTAACAATCCCCAGCTCCCCCAAAGAGAATGGATCTGTATCAATTATGTCAATCTCGTATCTATAACTTGTGCTTATTCTTCCCATCAAGTTTCATCCCGATCTCTCCACTTAAGTGTTTTCCAAGTTTTTCGGTTTCCAGGATTTCTGATTCTCCCCTCGAACCCTCTATGTCCCCAAACTTTAAATTGAAAATGGAGCATCTGAGACATAAGATTATTCTATATATCAAGTTTCATTAAGATCCAATCACCCATTCGTAAGATACCTCGATTTTCACTTTTTCCAAAAATTCCGGTTCTTCAACTCCCTTCAATGTCACCGGATCTGGTCGGGATTTAAAATGAGAGTTCTAAAGCACAAGATCATTCTAGACATCAAATTTCGTTAAGATCTGATCACCCGTTCGTAAGTTACAAATTTTCTCATTTTTTGAAAGCCTCATTTTTTCTAATTTTTCCAAATTACTCCCCCCCCCCCGCCGACTCCACCAAAGAGAGTGGATCCGGTCCGGTTATGTCAGTCATCTATCTTGGAATTGTGCTTATTCTTTCTACCAAGTTTTATCCTGATCTCTCCACTTTAAGTGTTTTCCAAGTTTTCCGGTCCCCCCCCCATAATGCCACTGGATCTGGTTGGGATTTCAAATAAGAGATCTCAGTTTCGAGTTCCTTCTAAATATAAAATTCCATTAAGATATGATCACTCTTTCACAAATTAAAAATACCTCATTTTTTCTAATTTTTTAGAATTAACCCCCCCCCCGCTCCCCAAAAAAGAGCAGATCCGTTTCTGTTATGTCAATCCCGTATCTAGGATTTGTGCTTATTTTTCCCACCAAGTCCTCCACTCTAAGCATTTTCCAAGATTTTAGGTTTGCCCCCCCTAACTTCCCCTTCACCGGATCCGGTCAGGATTTAAAATAAGAGCTCTGAGACATGATATCCTTCCAAAAAAAGCGTTTTCCAAGATTTTAGGTTCCCCCCTCAATTCCCCCCAATGTCACCAGATCCAGTCGGGATTTAAAATAAGAGCTCTGAGACACAATATCCTTCCAAACTTCAAATTTCATGAAGATCCGATCACTCCTTCCTAACGTCGCTGTTACGCCTAAAGGCCGTAACTGACTATTTTTGGCGAAACTGAGTTAATCTGTACTTTAGACTCCTAGGATATTGTGCTACAAGTTTGCGACCACAGGGAGACGCAACGTCCACTTGTTGCTGAAACGGCCAACCCCACCCTGGACGTATCTGCAAAACGCTGTTACGCCTAAAGGTCATAACTGAGTTTCATCGGTTATTTGTCAGTTACGCAATTACGAAATTTGGAAGTTGGGAAATACAAAATCATAATTCAGAAGATTACGGGGCTAAACCTGACCAGGCTACGTATCTGGAGGTAAGAGACTTCCACATTTTCCAGTTTTTTAAATGGTTGATCTAAAAAAAAAATGCATTATGCCTGAAACCTTCCCCCTAAGAGGACTTACATCTTGCATAATTCAGTCAGGCAAACTTCTAATTTCATTGTAAACTTTGAAAGTAGTGAAAGTAGGTTAGATACATAATTAAATTCTTAATCATAATTAAGTTCTGTGAAATTCCCACTTCCTAGATGACTACATTAATATTATAAATACTGAATATTTGCAGGAAGTGACAGATTAAAATAGGTCAGTTCCTGTCACGTGCTTGGATGTTTGTTTCCTTGTTTTAGTGAATATAAGCCAACGTTTTAGATTATTTTATTCAGTTTTTATTCTGTGTCTGTCCTCGTCGTGTGTACATTTAATGTATTATATGTGTAAATAAACATTTTTATACTCTACACTTAAACTTTACGAAAGTTAGAGACACTTGACATCCTCTACCGGTCGAACCCCAGATTGTAGGCCAACGCTACCATAAGACTAAAAAGAAGAGAGTAAAGTAGTAGAAAACCTTTACAGAGAAGTAGGAGAGAGTACTTTACACCTGTGTGCAGTAATCTGATTGGAGTGTTACAGTCTACTTTTGATTTATCTTCTTTTCAGCATTACCTTGTTGAAGAACTTTACATGAAACAGAACTCTCTTTCAGGAAGCAGAATGCCTAAGAGGACTACACTTTCAGAGGAACAGCTTCGGAGGCTCATAGAAGATGACAAAGACGAAGATTTGTCGTTTGATTCAGATGGTGATCCCAAAGACAAGGATTGGGTGCCAGACAAGGATGGCTCAAGCTCGGACAGTGACGGGGAAACTCCCAATTAGGAAAGTTTGATTGAAGTAGACATTAGCGCTCCTGATCCAACTTTTCCAGAAGCGACTGCCACAGAACTGGATGTTGTTGATGATCAGGCATCAGTTGAAACAAGGAACACAGAACAACATCTCAAAAGAAAGAAAGAGACCTATATTGACAGGAAAAAGAAACTTGCTGCCCGACAAGAATACACAGCACAGAAAACACAAAAAGTTGTTCCAGCAAAAGAACTAAAGAAATTTAGTTGCTAATGCAAACTCGAGTGCAAAACTATTGATCAAGATGCTCGAAAAGCTATATTCGAAAGCTTCTGGCTGCTAGGCAAGGAGTTAGGCTCCATGGAGTCACAGAGACAGTTTGTTTTGAAGTGTGTGATGAAGAAGCCAGTTGGTTGGAGAACGACAAGTGCCAGCAGTTCACGGCGGCAAAACTCACTCTGTTACACATTAGAATTGAAGAGCACTTGTAAAAAAGTGTGCAAGAAGTTTTTCTTGGCAACTCATGGGCTTGGTGAAAAGTTTGTTGCTGGATGTGTCAAGAGCAAAGCCAATACTGGAACCGCTGGCAGAGATAGAAGAAACATGTCGAGTCCAAAGAATCTAGTCTCTAAGAGACTAACGGATGATCAGTTACCTTACGCCAGAGATCACATTAGCAGTTTTCCTGCAGTTGAGTCGCACTATTGTCGGGCAAAATCTACGAGACTCTATCTAAGCTCTGAATTTAACCAGCCCAAAATGTATAAATTATACACTGAAACCTGCTTGAGCAGCCGACGAGTACCTGTGTGTAAAAGTATCTACAGAAAAATTTTCAAATCCTTGAACTTATCTTTCCACACTCCCAGAAAGGATCAATGCCATACATGCACCCAATACTACTTAATTACTGAAGCAGAAAAAGAGAATGAGGCTGAGTCATTTCAGCAGCACCAGTCAAGAGCAAAGCATGCTCGCGAAGTTAAAAATGCAATAAAAGATAGTATTCTGCACAGTGAGGAAGGACTGGAGAGCGCTATGTTGCTGAATATGGACTTACAAAGAGTCCTTGAAACTCTCAAAGCAGAGACCAGTCCTATCTTTTACAAAAGAAAACTAGCAGTTTATAACATGATGATTTTTAACTTGTCAACCAAAGAGGCTCACTGCAACCTTTGGGACCAGACGAAAGGGCAAAGAGGCGCCAATGAAGTCGCTACACTGATGTATAACATTCTGAAAGAGAATAAAAGCTACAGGAAATTCTATTTTGTTATTGATGGCTGCTGCGGGCAGTTCAAAAACCAGTTTGTAGCCTCCATGTTTTTACATGCTGTTCGGACACTGCATCACGTCCAAGAAATAAACCATATATTTCTTGAAGGTGGCCATTCTCAGCAGGAAGGGGACAGCATGAACTCATGCATCGAAAGAGCAGCCAAACACTTACTTGTGTTTTCTATAGAAAACTGGAGAACCGTCTGCCTAATAGCCAGAACCAACCCTGAGCCATATAAGGTGCACGTGATCGATGATTAGAGTTTTTGGCTGGACTTCAAGCAAACTGCTGACATTATTTTGAGAAACAGAAAATGGGCCTACGGGGCCGGTGGGGAAAGTCTGCAGGTGAAATAGAATTCGATAATATGGCTCAAATACTCGATTGAGCAGCCAACCGAGATCCATTTCAGGTACGACTACGACTCTGACTTTTCAGTCATAAAAGTAAACGAATCGCGACGTAGAATGACACCCAACAAAAACTCCTTGGAGCTCGTCAGTGCATACAAGGGACCGATTCCTCTTCCTCCAGCGAAATACAAAGATCTGATGGACTTATGCAATACTCTTGTAATCCCCAGGACTTTCCACGAGTACTATGCTGCTCTTCCTTCATTGGAATCAATCAGGGACGCCTTGGATGAGTCAGACGTCGAAGAAGAGGATCCAGAAGATCTTTAAGTGTGTATCCATTCTAATTTGAGTTCCTTGCATTCTTTTGGCTAAATAACAAAAGAAAAAATTTGAATCCTGTTGCACTTTATATGTTTGTATTAAAACTCTTATCTGATACAAGGCTAAAATTTCTGTTACAAGTAGATGTCGTATCTGCCTTGTAGGCCAATCCGTTTAACTTAGCAAAAACCTCTGTTAACCAGCGGAAAGCCCATAGTTTACATACTCAGAGTTTGACTGAACATTACATTTCCCTGCTGATTCTCCTTTTCGGACAGCTTAGCAGACAGTTTTTGTCAAATATCTCAGAAGTGTAAAAATGTCAGTTATGACCTTTAGGCGTAACAGCAATCTTATTAAGATAAAAATACCTCAATTTTTTATTGTTCAGAATTAACCCCCCAACTTCCCCAAACAGAGCAGATCCATTCCGTTTATGTCAATAATGTATCTAGGACTTCTGCTTATTTTTCCTGCCAAGTTTCATCCTGATCCCTCCACTCTAAGCATTTTCCAAGATTTTAGGTTCCCCCCTCCAACTCCCCCCAATGTCACCGGATCTGGTCGGGATTTAAAATAAGAGCTCTGAGACACGATATCCTTCCAAACATTAAATTTTATTAATATCCCGTCACTCATTTGTAATTTAAAAATACTTCATTTTTTCAAATTAACTGGCCCCCCACCCCCCAGATGATCAAATCGGGAAAACGACTATTTCAAACTTAATCTGGTCTGGTCCCTGATATGCCTGCAAGGTTTCATTGTCCTAGCTTACCTGGAAGTGCCTAAAGTAGCAAAACCAGGACAGACAGACTGACAGAATTTGCATGACAGAATGGTGATCCCAAAGACAAGGATTGGGTGCCAGACAAGGATGGCTCAAGCTCGGAGAGTGACGGGGAAACTCCCAATCAGGAAAGTTTAATTGAAGTAGACATTAGCGCTCCTGATCCAACTTTTCCAGAAGCGACTGCCACAGAACTGGATGTTGCTGATGATCAGGCATCAGTTGAAACAAGGAACACAGAACAACATCCCAAAAGAAAGAAAGAGACCTATATTGACAGGAAAAAGAAACGTGCTGCCGGACAAGAATACACAGCACAGAAAACACAAAAAGTTGTTCCAGCAAAAGAACTAAAGGAATTTAGTTGCTAATGCAAACTCGAGTGCAAAACTATTGATCAAGATGCTTGAAAAGCTATATTCGAAAGCTTCTGGCTGCTAGGCAAGGAGTTAGGCTCCATGGAGTCACAGAGACAGTTTGTTTTGAAGTGTGTGATGAAGAAGCCAGTTGGTTGGAGAACGACAAGTGCCAGCAGTTCACGGCGGCAAAACTCACTCTGTTACACATTAGAATTGAATAGCACTTGTAAAAAAGTGTGCAAGAAGTTTTTCTTGGCAACTCTGGGGCTTGGTGAAAAGTTTGTTGCTGGATGTGTCAAGAGCAAAACCAATACTGGAACCGCTGGCAGAGATAGAAGAAACGTGTCGAGTCCAAAGAATCTAGTCTCTAAGAGACTAACGGATGATCAGTTACTTTACGCCAGAGATCACATTAGCAGTTTTCCTGCAGTTGAGTCGCACTATTGTCGGGCAAATTCTACGAGACTCTATCTAAGCTCTGAACTTAACCAGCCCAAAATGTATAAATTATACACTGAAACCTGCTTGAGCAGCCGACGAGTACCTGTGTGTAAAAGTATCTACAGAAAAATTTTCAAATCCTTGAACTTATATTTCCACACTCCCAGAAAGGATCAATGCCATACATGCACCCAATACTACTTAATTACTGAAGGAGAAAAAGAGAATGAGGCTGAGTCATTTCAGCAGCACCAGGCAAGAGCAAAGCGTGCTCGCGAAGTTAAAAATGCAATAAAAGATAGTATTCTGCACAGTGAGGAAGGACTGGAGAGCGCTATGTTGCTGAATATGGACTTACAAAGAGTCCTTGAAACTCTCAAAGCAGAGACCAGTCCTATCTTTTACAAAAGAAAACTAGCAGTTTATAACATGATGATTTTTAACTTGTCAACCAAAGAGGCTCACTGCAACCTTTGGGACCAGACGAAAGGGCAAAGAGGCGCCAATGAAGTCGCTACACTGATGTATAACATTCTGAAAGAGAATACAAGCTACAGGAAATTCTATTTTGTTATTGATGGCTGCTGTGGGCAGTTCAAAAACCAGTTTGTAGCCTCCATGTTTTTATATGCTGTTCGGACACTGCATCACGTCCAAGAAATAAATCATATATTTCTTGAAAGTGGCCATTCTCAGCAGGAAGGGGACAGCATGAACTCATGCATCGAAAGAGCAGCCAAACACTTACCTGTGTTTTCTATAGAAAACTGGAGAACCGTCTGCCTAATAGCCAGAACCAACCCTGAGCCATATAAGGTGCACGTGATCGATGATTAGAGTTTTTGGCTGGACTTCAAGCAAACTGCTGACATTATTTTGAGAAACAGAAAATGGGCCTACGGGGCCGGTGGGGAAAGTCTGCAGGTGAAATAGAATTCGATAAAATGGCTCAACTACTCGATTGAGCAGCCAACCGAGATCCATTTCAGGTACGACTACGACTCTGACTTTTCAGTCATAAAAGTAAACGAATCGCGACGTAGAATGACACCCAACAAAAACTCCTTGGAGCTCATCAGTGCATACAAGGGACCGATTCCTCTTCCTCCAGCGAAATACAAAGATCTGATGGACTTATGCCATACTCTTGTAATCCCCAGGACTTTCCACGAGTACTATGCTGCTCTTCCTTCATCGGAATCAATCAGGGACGCCTTGGATGAGTCAAACGTTGAAGAAGAGGATCCAGAAGATCTTTAAGTGTGTATCCATTCTAATTTGAGTTCCTTGCATTCTTTTGGCTAAATAACAAAAGAAAAAATTTGAATCCTGTTGCACTTTATATGTTTGTATTAAAACTCTTATCTGATACCAGGCTAAAAATTTCTGTTACAAGTAGATGTCATATCTGCCTTGTAGGCCAATCCATTTAACTTAGCAAAAGCTCTGTTAACCAGCGGAAAGCCCATAGTTTACATACTCAGAGTTTGACTGAACATTACATTTCCCTACTGATTCTCCTTTTCGGACAGCTTAGCAAACAGTTTCTGTCAAATATCTCGGAAGTGTAAAAATGTCAGTTATGACCTTTAGGCGTAACAGCAATCTTATTAAGATAAAAATACCTCAATTTTTCTATTGTTCAGAATTAACCCCCCAACTTCCCCAAACAGAGCAGATCCATTCCGGTTATGTCAATAATGTATCTAGGACTTCTGCTTATTTTTCCTGCCAAGTTTCATCCTGATCCCTCCACTCTAAGCATTTTCCAAGATTTTAGGTTCCCCCCTCCAACTCCCCCCAATGTCACCGGATTTGGTCGGGATTTAAAATAAGAGCTCTGAGACACGATATCCTTCCAAACATTAAATTTCATTAATATCCCGTCACCCATTTGTAATTTAAAAATACTTCATTTTTTTCAAATTAACTGGCCACCCACTCCCCCCCCCAGATGATCAAATCGGGAAAACGACTATTTCAAACTTAATCTGGTCTGGTCCCTGATATGCCTGCCAGGTTTCATTGTCCTAGCTTACCTGGAAGTGCCTAAAGTAGCAAAACCAGGACAGACAGACTGACAGAATTTGCAATTGCTATATGTCACTTGGTTAATACCAAATGCCTTAAAAATCCGTAAAACTTTTGCTTACGGTGTAGAGCTATATCTGGGGATTGAGGAAAGGAAGGTGTGGTGGCATGCAAACATACAGGCAGCAAATATCATGCCTAGAAATGGTTCCAAATCTAATGGAACATTTAGCTTAGAGCTAGTAAATTCATACTGTAATTAAGAAATTTGTCCAAAGTCTTCAAAGGTCAATACCCCTTGGAGAGAGAAGGGTGGATGTTGAAAACTACTTACAATGTTCTTTCTAGGGCATAATTTAGGCACTGGATCTATTCCCAAACAGTTTATTCACCTAAGTTAACCACTTTCTTATATACCAAAAAGTTCTTGATTGAGAATACAACCAAAGTTGTTACTGATAATTTTTCTAAGAAGATGGAAACTTATATTTTTCAGGATTCCACTTTCAAATTTAACTTTAGAAAGTTAACTTTCTAACAAAGAAATTGGATAGTTGTGCCAAAGTGGGTAGTTGGTTTAGTCAGATTCAACAGATGTTATTAATTTTGTAAGAATTTCTTCTTGTTGAACTCAAGATTTATTTACCAGGTTTAAATCCTTCCTTGGTATAACCTTGAATTTTGTTTTTATTTGGATGAATTAATTGTTAATTAATTCATGTTAATGTTAAAATAGGTGTATAACAAACAACAAATTAAATGAGACACAGAAAGGATTTTAGAAGAGGAGTTGGTATTTTGTTGGCAATAGAGCTTGGCTTAGATGTGAGTACAAATAAATTGTTCCTATTCAGGCTCACAAGGTAAGCTTCTTAGCTTTTGCAGCAAGACATTGAGTCTCACAGTCACAGTTTGAATACCCTTGGAACATTTTATTTTGTTCATATATTAGTTAGTCTGTTTTTAATATCTTTAATCCTTATTTCAGTAACAAAGATCAAAGCAAATATTGTACTTATATTATAAGCAATGAATCTCTTTTAAATATCTTTAAAAAAAAATGTAATAAAAACCAAAACTATAATTCTCTTTGCCCACTACTCTAGTTGATTCTCAAGACTCTGTTCAAAACCAGTTACAATACCAAATATAAATAAATAAACAAAATTTATACTTCTCTATGCAAAAAAAACGCAAGTAGAGTCCATTAAATTCAACAATTCCTCTTAATCATGCATTATGACTCTTACTTTGCTCTTCAACAAAACCACACCCCTCAACAAAACAATCAAACATCTACTAAATCCCCCCACCCACCCTCTCAAAAGCACAGCCACCTTAACCTTACAAAACAATAATAAAAACAGAGATTTCTCCTTGAGAATGGTGTCACTGTTCAGAACTAATAGACAATCAGTGGATCCAAAACCTTAATGTCATGGTAGATGTTATGTCTCATTTAAATCAGCTTAATTACAAACTACAAGGGAAAAGGAACCTAATTTTTCCAATGTTAGAAGAAACAATAACATTTGAAAAGAAAGTATCAATTTTTGCTCAAGATTTTGAAAAGAAAACATTGTTTTACTTTCCAAGTTTACAGAAATATAATTTCCCATATTATATGAATTACACAAATTTATATACATTATATAAATTTTATATAAATTATATAAAAAGCACAGAAAATAATTTATCTGTTGACAAACAGTATTTCAAAACAATAATTTTGAATATACAGGAAGCACTTC
Source organism: Artemia franciscana (assembly GCF_032884065.1). Classification (NCBI taxonomy): domain Eukaryota; kingdom Metazoa; phylum Arthropoda; class Branchiopoda; order Anostraca; family Artemiidae; genus Artemia; species Artemia franciscana. Next base: position 5,313,077 of record NC_088877.1, read on the forward strand.
TTATCAGGTTTCAGGAATTTAAAAACAGTATATTACAACAGTAAAAATAACTTTACTATTTGTCAAAAATCCTCCTAATACTTCAACAAGCAGGTTGGAATTTTCTCCTTTTGAAATTGACATAAGCAGCTTTGAAATATGGTTGTTGAATTTAAAAAAAAAAAAAAAAAAAAAAAAAAAACAAAAAACAAGGAGACATGACACTCTAAATTTGAGAGTATTTGTGTTGAACTGGAAATATTGGAGAGGAAAAAAATGTGATCTTAGTTCACAACACAAACACTTTGACTGACCTGGAACAGTTTTAATGTTTGGGACAGTATTGTTGATGCTATGATAGGCTGAAATAGCTTGCATTTGCTGGTCTTTCCCTTTTTAGTTCTGTATATACATGTAAATAATTTTTTTCAAGCATAAACATTATGGAAAGTAAACTGAGAAGTTCTTATTGATAAGAACTTCAAATCATGTCAAAAGTTAAAACAACAACATATAATCTTGACTGACTTAAACTTTATAAGGAGTTGCAAGCATATTGTTCACATTAATAAATATTTATTAAGTATGAAAGCTAGTTCTATTTAGTTTACTACTTATTTAGTGCAAAAAAGTTTAATAAACAAGCAGAGTTGGCTCCCAATTCTTTACATAATATTGTAATGTTCATATTTGGCTCTTTGGCTAATAGGCTTCTGACCAATGGCTACATGAGAACATTAGCTGAGGGCTGGGGAAGAATGTCAAAATTTTGTACAAAGCCATAAAAATGAGCAACAAGCTAGCAATCTAATATATCTCTATTTTGTTATAGCATGTCTTCTCCTGAAAGAGTTGCTATTCTACACCACTATCTAAAGGTGTAATACAGGGTAGAAACAAGATAAAATCTGCCATTAAGTTCTCTATTCAATGCACTTTAACAGTAAAATACTTTCTGTTGTTTCTTAGTGTGTCTTAGTGTTCTTTCCCCTAATCAGGCCAGACATACCAAAATTTGATGTTCAGTACCAAACAACATAGTTAATCTGAATAAAACAGCATCAAAATCAGCATAGCCTAACCTACTTTTGTATGAAGGCCTATCCTAAGGTTGTCACTTATCAAGGCATTAGTAAGGAGGTGCTAGGCTAATACAAAATTACAATGGTAGAAATTATTGTATTTAAAACCAATATTGAACAGAAAATCTATTGGTACATTTTAATTTGATTTCTGTGTACAAGATAAATTTATGCAAATCTTGTAACAAATCATGTAGCCTATTTCCATGAATTGCCTGCAATAGTTTGTTTTTTTACAGACAAGTGGTTTTAGGCATACGAGATTGCTTTATTAGTATTATTTTGCTATTCCCACTCTCCATAATGAAACACGACAAAAATTCATGAAACTACTATAAATCCGCTAAATATTTACTTGGGCTATCCAGTTCCAAAAATTGTAGGGCTTTTATTCAGGTTGTCTAATTTCAAATCAGTAGTTATTGAAACTGCCATCTATATCCTAAACAATTATAAAAGGTTAGGCCTTTTAAAAATTTAGATGCCTTTGAGGGCTGAAGTTCCAGCACCTGGCTCAAGTGTCTCGACCAATCTTAGTCAGTTAATATAGACTAAGTTCGTTTTCAAATGTAATGAATGATTCAATGATTATTAATGTTTCAAGTTTCAATAATTCGTATTAATTTTTTTATCCTATGTTTTCCGAGGATTATTACCTTTGGTGACCAAATGAATGAGTCCGCTTTTCTCCCATGTTGTGATTTTTCAACTCAAGTTTTAAGCTTGATAGTAACAATAATCAACAATATTATTCTTTGCAACTAAAAAGCTACATGATGCAAATAAAAATTCAGATTTTTTTAGCGACTTTACCATAGCGCTTAATTTGACTCGTCCCGAGTCTTTAATATATTTAAGACGCTACAATATACTCAAAAAGGCCTTGGGTTACAAAAGAATAACGTGGATCCAGTACTGTTGTACTGTTTGAAAGCATTCATTAACAGGTATGGATCTTCTAAGAAGGTGAAATTATTAATAAATGACTAAATCGTAATAAAAAATAAATCCTTTTCCGTGCGAGGAGATGCCCAGATGGTAATGCAGTTGCTAAAAGAAAACTTACGCAACTAACATGCCCAACATCCATTTTGCTAAAATAGGGGAACAGATTTTGGAAGAGGCATACCGAATTTGAACACTTAAGTCTGCTGACTTTAGAAGTTTCTATTTAACGCTATTGATCAATACACATTCCATGTATCAGAATCATCTAGTTGAATTGATGCTTGTAGCTTACTTGACTCAAAAATGAATGTTCAGAAGCAGGCGGGGGATCATCTACGAAATCGCTTAAATCGAACATGCCTAGTACACTTAATTTTTTTGTGTGTACAACTCATCTTTTCTTCAAGAATGGTATATTTCCATTATCCATGATATCCACCCATGTCATTACACAAAACAAAGGAGGAGGAGATGTTAATGATCCGTCTAATTATAGTTATCTGTCTATTCTTTGTGAAAGATAATTGAGTTTGCATTTAAGAATCATTAATTTTTTCAACAAGAATAGTTTTTTTCCGCCAAATTCAGTAAAAAGTCACAATTCAGAATTCATAACCATTCTATGAAGCGTTTTATTTTGGCAGTAGCTCATTTTCTATGATATCCTGGATAAATATAAAATCTAGCTTCTATAATCATAGATATTTGGAAAGTGTTCAATACTGTTCGTCATATAATTCTAAATGGAAAATTATCAAATTGTGGTATAATTAGGCTGGCCAAATCGCTAACATTGTCATATTTAAGCTTCAGAGTTTTTTGCATTGGTTAAGGTGACGTTATATCAACTTGTTATAACCAGTAAAACAAAGTTGAAGCACCCAAGGTTCACATTTAGGCCCTTTGTTGTTTCAGTTAATGTTAACGAAATCAACAGTCTAGTTGAGGACTTAGGGTTGACCAATCTTTTCGCTGATGACACAATGGGTGCTGTTTCTGGAACTAATGAAGATTAGCCAAACACAATTTGTCTTGTGGATTCAATAGGCTATTAGTATGGTTTACGGTGGATAGGCCATCTCCAAAATCTTCAAAATCTAAGTTAAAGGGTATTTTTGCGCATATCACGGTTACTTCCATGTCTAATGTTAACTAATTCTTCTCTTTCACTTGCAGAGGTATCATATATTGGTATTATTCGTCATCTGGCTTCACCAGTTGACTTAAATTTAGTTAGGGCGCAAGACTGGAACTTGGAAGGAACATGGTATTATCCACCGTAAGAAATTCATTTTGCTGTTCAAAACTATGTTTTCTATTTTTTTTTTTTACTCTTGTTCATTCTCACTTATTTAATAACCACTTATTTCCTTGAATGTTTTTCTTATGTATGGTCGGCTGGCCTGTATAGAGTTCTCCATTTAAAGTGATCAGACATTGATTTTTCTTACTGATTTTTATATTTATTTTGTAGGTGCTTGGGTCATAATATAAGCTTACTTACTTATGTGTTTGATGTTTGCCTGCTTACCGCTTACCTGCTTGATGCATAATAGAAAACTCCACATGGTATCAGAAGTCTGAGGAATACAAAACGGAATTCGAAGCTTGCCCATCAATAAATTGGGATGCAACAAACTAAAAAGTTGCCTGGTCACACTTCAAACAGCATGCAGAACTTATGTTTACAGGACCTTTAAGTGAAAAAACAAGTGCAGTGAAATGCTCATACTTGCTGATATGGGCTGGTGAAAAGGGCAGAGACATTTTTAATACATGGGCATTAACTGCCGATGAAACAAACAATGTCGAAACATATCTAAGGAAGTTTAGTGAACATGTTGAACCACTTGCGAACCCTATATTTGCAAGATATCAGTTCCACAAACGTAACCAGAGAGACGGTGAATCTATAGAGCAGTACCTCACTGAGTTGCGCATCACAGCAAAGGAATGTGCATTCGGAACCACCAGTGATGAAATGATCAGAGATCGACTAGTTTTTGGAGTTAAGCAAGACAAGATTCGGGAACGACTACTTAGTGAAGGAGCCGGACTAACTCTAGCTCGTGCAATAGCTACATGCAGAGCTGCGGAGGCGACCCAAGCACAGTTGATGATAATCTCCAACCAGGAACATTCAAAAGTGCATGTAAAACAAGAGATAGATGTGGTAACAAGGCAGGGACGAAAATGCTACAAATGTGGTGGAAGCTTCACACCTGGTCATGTATGTTCCCCAAAGGACTCAGGTGAAGGGCCAAAGTGTTACAATTGTGGTGGATTGTTCAGCAAAAGCCATCAGTGCCCTGCCAAAGGAAAAAGCTGCATAAAATGCAAGAAGATGAATCACTTTGAAAAATGTCCAGAAGCAGTCAAAGGAACATTCATAGCGTTGAAACAGAAGAAAGTAGTACAGATACATCTTCACAGTATTTCATTGAAAGCATCCAAACCAAGGAGGAAAAGAACAATGAATCAGTGGCCAAACTGCATCTAACAAAAGAAGGAATCAACATGGAATTCAAAATTGATACAGGTGCAGAAGCAAATGTCATACCAATGAAGACCCTTAACAAGATGCATCCACAACCAAAACTCGGGAGAGCCGCAAACACACAAATTCTATGTGGTGGATACGGACAAGAGACCTATACTTAGTAGGCAGACCAGTGTATCGCTGAACTTAATCAGGTTCATATACAACATAGAACAGACACCAGTAACTAGTACTACGGATGAGATTCTAGCAGAATACAAAGACGTGTTCGAAGGCATTGGTAAAATGCCTGGAAAATGCAAGATACACCTGAAGCCCGGAGCGATACCACCAGTACAACCACCAAGAAAAGTACCCTTGGCAATCCAGGACAAACTGAAAAACGAACTGGAACGACTGGCATCCCTTGGGATAGTCGAAAAAGTTACTGAGCCAACAGAGTGGGTAAACTCTATGGTCGTAGTGCAGAAGCCCAACCGCGATATCTGGATATGCCTAGATCCTGTAGAATTGAACAAATGGATACAGAGATCACATTATCCGATACCAACGTCTGACAACATTGCAAACAAATGTCACGGAGCTCAAAATTTGTTCAAACTAGATGCCAGAAACGGATACTGGTCGATGGTACTTGATGATGCATCATCGGAGCTGACAACGTTCAACACCATGTTCGGGAGATTCAAGTGGGGAAGATATCCATTTGGAATAATCTCAGCTCAGGATGAGTACCAGCGCCGGATGGAGGAGGCTTTTGAAGGATTGGGTCTTGGTCTAATAGTGGATGACATAGCAGGCGTAGGAACAAATAAAGAAGATCACGACATGCAACTGAAAGCAGCCCTCCAAAGAGGAAGGGAAAAAGGAGTCAAGATTAATCGAGACAAATGCGTATTCAATGCAACAGCTATTCCATATTTTGGCGACCTTCTAACCACGGAGGGTGTCAAGCCAGACCCCAACAAAACGAAAGCAATTGCTGAAATGCCGGAACCAAGAAACAAAGAGGAACTGCAGACGTTATTAGGGATGTTCAACTATCTCTCCAGATATATACCAAACTTATCCAGTCTGAACCAACCTCTACGAGAGCATGGAAAAGATAAGTACTTTGTCTGGACGAAGAAACACAGCGATGGGCAAATCATTGTGCGAACACCTCTCATATTTTGATACTCACTGCCAGGAAGTCGAGATAATCGTCGACGCATCACAACATGGGTTGGGAGCCCAGCTACTAGTGAAAGACGAAACAGTAGCATGTGGTTCAAGATCATTGAGTGACACACAACAAAGATACTCTCAAATTGAGAAAGAACTACTCGGTATCGTGTTTGCATGCAAACATTTTCACCAATATATATTTGGAAGAAAGGTCTCGGTCATTACAGATCACAAAACGTTGGAAAACATTTTGAGGAAACCGATCAGCAAGGCTCCACCCACATTACAGCGGATGATGCTAGCCATCCAGCCATACGACCTCAGGTTCACATACAGACCTGGACAAGAAATTCCCGTGGCTGATACCCTATCACGTTTACACATGGAAAACACAGACCCAGAAGAAGATCTACAGGCTGAACTGCACGTGCATAACGTTATGAAAAACATCCCAATCAAAGACCAAATGGTGCAAAGCATCACAGACAATACCAAACATGACCCAAAAATGCAAGTTCTAGCCGACACCATCAAAAAAGGATGGCCAGAGCACAAAAAACAGTGCCCAGCTGAAATTCAGGAGTACTGGAATTACAGAAACGAACTGGCAGTATACCAAGGAATCCTCTTAAAGGGTGATCGAATCATAATACCAGGGTGTATGCGCCAAGAAATCATGACCCGTCTTCACACAGCCCACTTAGGCATTGTCAAAACGAAACAACGTGCACGCTCATGCGTTTTCTGGCCGAACATCACTGCCGACATCACCAAGTATATCTCCGAATGTGAAATATGTCAACGATCCAGTGATTGCCAGCCAAAGGAACCTCTTATGAATTCTGAAATTCCTAAGTACCCATGGGAACATGTGGGTACCGATTTACTGTTCTGGGAAGGAAGAAATTACTTGGTAACCACTGACTACTATAGTAGATACATCGAACTTGACAAGCTAGACAGTACAAGCTCGGGAGCCATCATAACCAAGCTGAAAAGCCAATTCGCACGACATGGGATCCCATGAATACTTACCTCTGACAACGGCCCCCAGTTCGCAGCAGACGAATTAAAAAAAATTCGCAGAACAGTGGAGAATCGCGCACCGCACGTCCAGCCCCAGATACCCTCAGAGCAACGGCCTCAGCAAAAAAGCGGTCCAAACCACAAAAAGGGTTATGTCAAAAGCACTGACTGACAGATTAGACCCATACCTAGCTTTACTTGAGTATCGGAACACTCCCGTAGACGATTTAGCATCACCAGCGCAGCTGTTGATGAGTCGCCAGTTAAGATCGGTTATGCCGTCAGTAGAGCATAACTTCGTGTCAAAAATCGTGCCCAAAGAGGAATACAAGGCAGCAAGACAAAAGCAGCAAGAAGCCAAGAAGGAGGCTTACAACAGAGGTACACGCATGATCAAACTTTTTGTACCAGGGCAGCAAGTATGGCTCAATAAAACTGGGCAGGCAAATGAAAGATGGATTAAGGCCACAGTAACCGGTATATACGACGAAATAAGCAACCGCTCAGTGACTGTAAAGACAGAAGATGGAGCTGTATATAGACGCAACAGGAAGTTTGTACGCGCCAGACCCACTACCAATGAGTGCACCTACCTGCAAAACAATGTGATGCCGTTAACGAACATGGAGGTGCCCATGGAACCTGAACCATCGTGCGAATCCCCCCAAATCACGAGCCCATCAAGCGATATCAGTCGGAGGTTTAGCCCGCCTGAAAAATACTTTCAGACACCAAGAGCAAACCGACAACCAAACCCTAAGGAACCATAAAGCATACCTCCTGGTTCCAAAGCCGCAACTACAGCGCACCCGGTACAACCAAATCTGAAGACGACAAGGTCGGGAAGGGTTATAAAGGAGCCGGCTGGATTAAACCTTTAGCCATGAAACCCCGTTGGATCACTTGAAGAAGAACAAATCCAAAAGAAGGAAGATGTAGAGTTCTCCATTTAAAGTGATCAAACATTGATTTTTCTTACTGATTTTTATATTTATTTTGTAGGTGGTTGGGTCACAATATAAGCTTACTTACTTATGTGATTGATGTTTGCCTGCTTACCGCTTACCTGCTTGATGCATAATAGAAAACTCCACAGCCTGTCTGCTGTTGCGTGGTGATTAATTAACCTTATGTTTATTGGTTGTTTTTTTTTATTTATGTTTTTTGTCAAGCTTTTCATTTTTATTGAACGTCAGTTAATTTTCTTACTGTTTTGTTTTATTTGTTCATAATGAGCTTATCTTTCTCCCCGATATTTGTATGTTTAGTATGTTGTGCATGTATAAGAGAAAAATATATTAGACTAGATCTTCATGTCATTTTACGAAACTTGCAATAAAGTAGTTTAGATCTTTTACCTTCGTGCATTCAATAGGATAATTTTAGACAAAATGTTTGGAATGGTTGTATGGGAAGGGATGTGTCATCCTAATGGTGAATATTTTGATTCCAAAATGAAAGATGGTATTCAAACGCTTATCAGACTAAAAAGGTAGGGGTGGGGGCATCCTTCAAAATACATATTTATTGCATGTGATCAGCCCTTTGAGGATCTAGAAAGCCACTATAGAAAATTTACGGTTTCAATAAGAATAATAACTTGTTTCACCATCTTTACATACATTAAATGCACTTAGAGGAGTACAAAAATACAGAAAAATAAAAGATAAATGGGAACAAGAAACAACAAAATAATTCACAAAAAAATGAAATCTTAGCTGCTTAGTTAACACAATGCCTAAGTTTTGTTTTTCAGGCTTACTCGAACTCTTAAAAATTTCTTATCAGAAGTGGAAGTTAAGTCTTTCCTAACCATCCAACCGTGCAAAAATGAGTTAAAACACTAAAGTGTAAGCTAAGCTTTAGCAAAAAAGCGGTGTTGAAGGAGACGACTCTTCATTCAACTTGAAAGATCAAAAAAGGGGATTTAAAATAAACTTTCTGATATGGCAGTAAATAAAGCTAAGCTTTATAATTTCAAGTAGAAAACAAACCATTACAAATGAACACATTCAAAATGTTCATTTTTCGATCAGAAAATAAAATTTTAGTGTAAAAATAATGAGGCGGAAAGGGCTCCCGTGGCCCTTATTTCTTGAAAATTTTTCTGTTTGATACACAAAAAAGCAGAATCAGATGAAAGCTATACTTTTCAAACAGAAGTCCAGAGTGACTGCAAATAGTAACTAGCTGATCCAGGCTGATTATCTTCCTTTTAACACCGGTTCTTCATTTTAAAGTCTAATTTCTGCTTAATTGAAAATATTCTAGAATGTAACAAATAGAACTTGTTGATAACCGTAAGGGTTTTGTTTATCAATTTTCTTTCAAAACATTTATGGGGAATATTTCAATGTGTAAAAAGACAAAAGCAGTATGTTTTATTATTGAACAATTCTGATTAAATAAAATAAACAATAAATTGCTTTGGACTAACAAAATTAACCGAAAACCTAAAAGAGAGAATTTATAATCTCGATTTATGTGTTTTGGATAGGAAAAGCATCTGGTAGATTTTAAAAATATTCTTATTTAAACAAAAAATGGACTATAAAGATATAGTCCAGAGTGACTTCTATAACCAGTTAATCTGAAGCTGGCTATCATCTTGTGACCACTGATTCCTTAATCTAAAGTTAAATTTTTACTCAATTCAAAGTATTTTAAAATGCAACAAAAAGAAGTTGATAATAACCAAAAGAGTTTTGTTAACTATTTTCCTTTCAAACATTCCAGGGGAATATTTCAATGTGTAAAAAAAAAAAATAATAATAATAAACGGAAGTGTTATATTTTTCAAGTGACGTATTTTCATTAAATAAGTTAAGTTGCAAATTGCTTTGGTGTAATTAAACTAACCGAAAGCTTAAAACAGAGAATATGAAATCTTAATTTGCGCACTATCGGGTAGGAAAAATCTCGACCTTAAAATTACTTCTTCTGAAATCTCTCTGGAAAGCCTTGTCATTTCTATTCGGCCCATTAGCTTTGAACCCTCCCCCTCCTGAACTGTTTGTCCTACTCGTAAAAACGTTATGATAATGAAAATAAAATTGTTTTTGATGCAATTTTAAAGTTTTTTACCCCCCTCCCTGACCAAGAAAAAAGAAATCCTGGATACGACTGTGGGTAAGATATAGAATTAAAATTGGTTGAAGAAGCAGCTTTTTTCTTATTCGGAATAATTTATGTTGGTTTCATTTTCCAATGAAGCTTTATACTCTTGGTTAAAGTATAATTTATCTAGCTTAATTACTTTTTTATTCCTTATGTTCATTTTTCATAGTCTGCTGCACCATATACCCTCTTTCACAATTTTGTGCTTAGCTGTGCTTTTATCATCACACAATACTTAAAATCTTAACAGCAACTTATTTCTAAATCAAAGAGAAAATTTACGTTTTACATTGGAAAAAAATTCATTTTCCATTCATTGAAACATAGCAGTATATCATGTTTAAATTTTTTTTTGTCTTTCTGAAAAGAATCTGTAAACTGAACAAAATTACCGATTGAAATATAAGCCTCAGATAGTTTTTGCCTCACCAGCACAGCACTGCCCTGGAGCTAGTTAATACAGGCACATACATAATAAAACAGACCCTAATGTCGAAGATTTGCTAGGGAGAGATTGGGTTAATAGAAACGTCGTATATAAATAAGACAGTGGTTCTTAAACAAAGGTACCAGTATAGAAGCTGCCACCCGTTGCACAAAATTTCTGAATGTAGCAATAATTCAGTGCTTGTTGTGCTTATAATGCTATAGTGCTTATTGTAGCAATAAGCACTGTAGTATGTACTACATTGAATGTATCACTCTTTTCTTTTGCATGACCAAGTTTTGGCACTTTTGTTTGATAATTTTTTCTTTTTGGCTTTGGCGGAATTCGAAAAATGCAAAGAAGTATTACCAAAAAAGTGCAGGCCGCCTTTTTGTCGTATATATTTTGAAAGATTGGCACGAATTGTAATATAATCATTTGTGGGTCCTAAAACAAAATAGATGGTTTTACTAATGGAAAATATTTGTCATTACCGTTGTCGTTACAAAGTACTTTCAAAAGCTTGGTTTTCATGCATTGTGATAAAAAAGCTACTGCTCTCTGCAAACTCCTAAAATGAGAAAAAAAGTTAAGAAATGAGAAGAAAGTGAAACCGCATTTAATCCCTATTATCGCATTTGGATCTTCCTTTAGAAGCTATAAAAACAAATATCTTATATTAAGGCGTGCACACTGTCTGTTTGCTGGAAAATGGGACCAAAAACCGAAGACCAGTGTTTCTATGCTATCTTCCAGTTTTTAGGTTTGAATGATCAGTGGGTTAGAAAATGAAAAAAATAGGACGAAAAACTGATGCATGGAATGCTTTTCTGGAAAAATCTCTAGAAGAAGGAGACGATAAGTTATAAAAAAAGATATTTTTTGATGTTGTTTAGGACAGAATAAGAGAAAGTGTCTTGCTGAGGGTCCACAACTGTTTATTCTAGATCTCGGCTTAGAGGAAACAGATTTGATGAGGATAGCTGAGGTAATCCCCGAAGCCGCGCCGAATCGAAATTTGGCGGTGGCGTAGAGAATTTATGGCGGCGCGCCGCCGATTTTTTTAAGGCATTTTTCAGTAGCTTTTTTGATTTTCTTTGGAATTTTTAATATTGTCTTTATAGAAATTCTTAGCGTTTTTTACAATATTTATAAGCCCTGAATTCTCTTTCTTTCATCGTTACCTAGTTATATAATATCTTGTCCGAGTGTTTAGGCAGTGTTTATACATAGGCTACTTAGATCTACAATATTCGCCTTACGACATGACTTTGCAAAAACTAGCGGAGGTTTCTAGATCGTGAGATTCACGCTTAACTCAGCAAGCGGTAGACTAGAAAATATGAGTGTAGGACTATTCATAAGATTGAGAGTTTGGAATCCGTGTTCAAATACCAAATACCCTTTAATACGGAATGTATATGATAATAACAAAGAAAAGAAAAAAAGATCCATTGTAGCTGAGTGCAAAAGCTTAAATTATTCATTTGAAAGCTTTGACTGCCTTGTAATTATCACGTATAGAAATGAGCTTGTTCACGCGATGTGGAGCTAACATCGAACGTTTGGCAGTGACTAATCGCTAAATTCAGTGTAAAATCGATGAAAATCGCCCACAGATGGCACAGACAATAGAACGTCCGTAGTTCCAGCTGTACTCACTTGGATAAGCTATATAAGACTAAATAAAAATCGGCGACACTTATTCATCGGCGGACCGCCGCCGCCAAACCTCACAGCGGCGTGCCGGCGTGCCGACATGTTTTCGGCGGCGGCGAGTTGAGTTATTTTCGGCGGCGGGCCGTCGACTTTCGGTGCGGCTTCGGGGACTAAGCTGAGGGGCACATCCAGGGGGTTGGGGGTTTTAACCTTCTCCCCCCGTATTTATTTTTCAAATCGTAAAAAAGTAACAAAAGTGCATATAAACAAATTTTTGATGTAACTCTGAAAGTTTTTTATTTTTAAACCCCCCCCCCCCCATTTATAAAAAAAAGTATCCTCTAAATAAAATCTTGACTTTGGCATTGGGACGGCTGATAAACCAATTCAGACATTCTTGAAAAAACAACAAGTTTAGACTGCTTTTCCCGCTTCTAGTTTTCTGTTCCATTTATCTAGAAAAATGATAGCCTGAACGCTTTATGGTCATACACAATAGCATTATGGGTATTATATGATGTGTCTCACATAGATATATTTTTCAATATTTTTTTTTGCATGAAAAAAATCTAAATACACAATACTTCAGGCTGTGCACATGTACTTTCCTATTCAGTGCTCAAATCAGCTTTGGACACATTTTTTATCCTTCTATATTAAAAAACATTAAAAAGTGGATATAAAAACAAATCCAAACACACTTAAACGGAACGTGCGCGCGTTTCTCCGCTAAAGCCGTGATGTGCAATTTTTTTTTTAATTCACCAGAAATCGCTGTGTAGTACGCAAATTTGGGCAATGGTTAAACTGTCGATGATCGGTCTACAAGGAAGAAAAAGCTGTTTAAGAGTCTCAATACAATTTTGGCTGTGTTTTGAACAATACAATTTTGAGGTGTGTAATTGGTAAGTGTTAGCGTGATTTAGAGAAGGATTTTTACTTTTTTGGTAAAAAAGTGTTCATATGCTTTTGTGTTGGTTAGAAAACGGGAATGAATCTGTACGCCTGTCAAGATATTCTCACTTTGGGATACCACCAGATGAGTTATTTCACTGTGTATGCATAAATAGCCTATATATACATATCTTTAAATTAGCCAACCAACCAGTATTATAAACATAAGAGCCCAGCTGGACATAAGGAAACATGTTAAGAAAAAAAATCCATAATATGCAGAATAATCATAGTTAACACATTTTGCAGGGGGGGGGGACCTTGATGTTCACTTCTTTCCTTCTTTATGCAGTTTTTTAAGAAATCCATGGATTTATAGAACCTTATATTTACAGAGTAGGCTATATACTCTCACCCCCCTAATGTGGAAGTAGGTATATACCCAGGATTGCATCCTGAATCTAAATATAATATTCATTTGCATCACAAATGAATTTACCTCCATATTAGCCATATGATGGATGTTTCTTATTTTTAGTCCCTACCCCTCCCTCCTTAAGCATAATGGTATTTAATAAAATAGGGATGTAAATTCACAGATACAGCTTTTCTAAAGGAAACAGCTCAGTAAAATAAAAATAATAGCCTAGGCTAGCCATATATTCATTATTTCATGTTCATTTTCAAAATAAGTTTACCCTGTCAATGTGCTCCCCCTTTATGGTACCATATAATAACTCCAGTATCTTTTTCAGTAGAGCTTTAGTTTCATCACAAGCTGTTTAAAATGGAAACTATGCTGCAAAGCAGCACAGTTTCCATACTATAGCACTTACACTACAACATTACAACACTTTAGGACTATATGATTTGCTTGATTCAATTTAAAGTGCAGGTACCCAAAAGGCACCTGCATAGATTGCCAAAAAATACTATAGCACTTAGAAATGCTATATCTAAAAGCGTATCCATCTTTTAGCTTTCTAAAATCCCCCTTCAAAGAAACCAATAATGAGCCATGGGCAGGGTTTTGAAGCCAAGGGAAATGTTGAGGTTAGAGAATATGAATAAATAATGACATAAAAACAATATGTAGTCATCAGAATCTAGCTACAGTAATTCAAAAAGATAAAAATATAAAAAAAAACAGAAAAAACTAAAATATCCTCCCTTCAAACTTTGAACACCACAGAAGCTTGCCCTTGACTAACCCCAATTTCTGGGGAAAATAGGGTTGCAATGGTGAAACATCACAACCACAACAAACAAGGCTTAACCAATCAGCAAAAAGTACATCATAAACATCAACTGACAATTCAACCAATCAGAATACAGACCTTGCCCTGCTGCCTGCAGGGCTCATGGACTGATTCACTTTGCTCTATAGATTGTAAGCAAAATTGGATGTTTGTTTTGTTTGAAAGTGAAATTGAACTATCTTGGATATTAGTATTAATGAATGTGTGAGTTTTTTTAAATAATCTTTTGACTTCCTACTATGCAGAAATTAACAGTGATGACTGGAATTTGTATTTAAAATATAATTTCATTTATATTGTCCAACCCCAGCTTTTCCCTCAGCTTCAAAACCCTGCCCACTTTATGCATTTTTAGTTGGCCCCATGGAGAAGGAGGGTCAACCAGAAATGGATGTGCTTCTAGAATTAGCATTCCTAAGTGCTATCATATAGAAACTTAATTACCTTAATTTGCACTTCAGAGCAATAAGGTTCAATGGATCTGTGTTTCTCTGTGAGTGATGATGACTGACATCTGTTACTGATCTGGATCTTGCCAGCAGTATTTCCAGTTCCTGCATGACCACTCACTATCCAGTAACTTCTTGAAAAATATAGGTGAGGTTGCTGACACTGTAGACTCAGAGAGGGAATTCCAGTCATTGACAATTCTTTTGGAGAAGAAGTTTTGACGCATTCTAGTGTTCACATGACATTTAGGAAGTTTCTTTGAATGGCCTCTTGTGTGGGATTGGTAGGACATATTTAGGTTGAGGAGACTAGATGTGTCATTAGAGAGTTTATGGGTAATTTAATTTAAACTATGCTACTTTACAGCATAGTTTCCATTTTAGACAGATTATGATGGAACTAAAGTTTTATCTCTTTTTCTTGTCATAATTTCATCTCTTGAGGTGAGTTTCACATTTTCACATAACCTAATTTAGCTAGGCAAGGATAGAAGTTCAAGTTCTTTTATTCTTTGACCATACATATTTAAAATTATTCACATAACATCTTCATCAAGGAGACTGGTTCAAAAGCCAGGTGACAATACAAATGATATAAACAAACAAACCAAGAAGAAATGGATGTTGTCACACTTCTCACTCTATCTCACACCAAAAAATAAATGCCAAAGAACATTTATTAAAATTATTACCATTATTTATCCAATAGCTGATTGGCCAGGAGCTACTCACAAATTAATATTTACTAATTAGCAGAGCTTTGATTTTAGTTTTGAATGTTAATAGCAATAGACTCCAATCAAAAAATGATACATATGTGTTCTAATAATTTGTAATAATATTGTTAGGTGAAAATCTAGACCATTCAGAGACAATGAAAGGCACAGGAAGCTTACTTAAAGGACATCAAGTAGGCTATTTTGTGGTTGGACTGAGGTAGGGCCTGAAAAAAATGATTTAAAACAATCTGGTAGCAGATCCTTTAGATAATGGACACAGAAAAGTACACATTGAAAAGCTAAAATTTATCTAACCAGAATGCTATTAAAATAACTGTAAATACTCTTAGTTAGAGATTTACCAGGAAGGGAAATTGGGAAACAAAATAACATCTTAGGGATTCTCATTGCTTTATTTTAAAACTTCACAATAGGAGAAATATGTGACTGAAACATACTCAAATAAATAATTGAAAAATAATTAATATACAAATGAACAAGAGAAAAATAGATTGATTTTAAAGCATAAAAAGGAAGAAAAAATTTAAAGCAATGCATTACATGTATGTTTTATCCTAACTTAAGCCTTAGGCTAGGGATATGAGCTTTCCAGCTTAAATTCTGGTCAACAATGACTCCCAGATACTGAGTTGTTTGCACACAATTTATTTTTATTACTTGACCTCCAAATTTGACTTCAACCTCTTGTAATGTTGGTACTGCAGTAGAAGTTCTTGGAAAAACCTTAAAAAGAGTCTTTGAAGTGTTGACAACCAATTTGTTACAATGGAACCAGTGAAGCATCTTCGTCTTAGTGATAATTCAAGATTTGATTTTAGAGATTGATGATCTATGTTGCAGGTAGAGTTGGCTCTATCATCAGCAAACTGAGATCCATATCCATCCTATAGCAGGCTTGGCTTAGAGGGAGATTGTTTACATAGATAAGAATTAACAGTAGTCCAAGTATGGACCCCTGAGGAACCCCCACAGCATTAGATAGGTTTTCCTCATCTGAAATGTAGCCATTTGCACCCAATATTTGTTTTCTGTCCTTGAGGTAAGATGAAATTAGGAGACTTGCTTGTCCTCTAACACCACAATTATGTAACTTAAACTTAGATAGTAGAATTTTATGAGAAATAGTGCTGAAAGCTTTTTTTATGTCAAGAAATATTGTTGCAGGTAGCAAACCTTTATCCATGGCATTGTTCAAAAACTGGGTTAGCTTTAATATTACATGTCCTGTAGAGTATGAAGACCAGAATTAAAATTTAAATGGGCTGAAAAATTTGTTTTCTTCAAAAAACTATTCAACCTGTTAAATATACACTTTTCAATAACTTTGCTAAAAGTGGACAAAATGAAAATGAGTTGATAATTGGATAGATCTTGCTTGTTTCCTCCTTTATGTAGGGGAATAACTCAAGCAGTTTTCATCACTTCAGGGAAGTTTTCATCACTACTTGATACCTTTTTAGGGTTTTTTCCAAATTCAGTAATTGCTTTAGGGGGAACTACATGAGTTCTTAAAGGGGCCCTAAAGGTATTTTACTTTTGTACCCACATAAGAAAGTTATCAACACTAGCAATGACTTTGACAAGTGGTTAAAACATAAAATTAGTTTTATAAGTCATTTATTCAAAGTGATATACTCCAAAGGAAACTATTTAGAACACAACAATTCCACAAAAATTTGATTTAGGGTAATAAATGTTGAACTTTTCCTGGTGTGCAGAAAAGTGTTCATTTCCATGGTGTATTTAGGATTTTCATTTGGAAGAGGGGCAGCAGGGGTCCACCAGCTAAAAGCTACTAGAAGTCCAGAAATGTACCTGCAACTAAGTATATTACTGTTGTAATCCCCTTTTTGATCTTATTTATTACTATGCTACTAATAAAAGGTACATTAATGAGTTCAATTAACCATATTGAAGAGCTCTAATTTTGCTAATCCTTGAATCATATACAAACAACATAAGCACTGTAAATACTTCTTATATTTTAATCCAGGATGGTTTCCTCTTGAAGTTACTTGAAACATGGGCAATAAACCTTGACATTGTAATTGCAAGACATATGGGCAAGATTGTTCAACCTGCCCTCTCCTGTCTGATTCTGGAGGTTTGTCTTAAGCTGATGTAGTGTGTTAAATGCATGTCATTCAGATGCTGTGGTAACACAGAGAATACAATTAAGAGTGAATACACAGTTGGAAAAAAGCAATTGTTGTAAACATCAAGAGTTTATTCTAATGATGAGACTTGCTTATATACCTCTATTTAGCTTGCCAGTTAGCTCAACCTTGTGAGGCTAGTCTCAGAAAAACACGACTGCTTATATTTTTGCAGCTTCATCATAAACTCAGCTAATACAACATCAACAATATTGTATCTTAGTGATTAAG
Organism: Artemia franciscana; assembly: GCF_032884065.1. Taxonomy (NCBI): domain Eukaryota; kingdom Metazoa; phylum Arthropoda; class Branchiopoda; order Anostraca; family Artemiidae; genus Artemia; species Artemia franciscana. Next base: position 5,330,711 of record NC_088877.1, read on the forward strand.
AAATCTTGCATCAAGTTCTTTTCATAGCTGCTTAAGCTATGAGGAAAAGACAAAGTCTTTGCAAAAAAGAGAAGTGTCTGAAGAGGTTTCTTAACATTGGTTTCTTGGTGTTAAGGCAAGTGTCCCAACAGTTTCAGCTGTCTGGACTGCTTTTCCATAAAAGAAGGAAAATCTGCTTTGAATATATCTTTTAATGCAGACTTGTATAGATCAGTATGTTGTCAGTAGGTAAGTAAGTAAGTAAGTAAAATATTTATTACCCGTATTTTTCACATGGAACAAAACGGAGTACAATGAAAAAACAAATAAAAGAAAAGAAAAAAAAGAGAAGAAAAACAGAGAGAAATTTAAGACACAACATGGAAAAATACATAATCAAGAACTGTAGAAATGTTTAAGCCAGGGGTGGTTCCATTTTGCCTGGAAATTAGAAATCAACCGGTTTACAGCAATACTGGGGTCTGCAATCCTATGTTTATCAATCATATATGTATTTCTCGTCCACAAGGGGCATCGCAGCAGGAACTTCGCAAACCTAAAATAAAGGGACCGGAGCTTGCGTTTTTGAGTGTCAGTTAATAAATTCTAAAATGGCGTGATATATAAAATATGCTGCAGTGCGACAGCGTTATACATATTGGCGAGATACTTTCGGCATAAGAGGAGTCTGCTGGCGATGATAGACCCTTACGCGGTGCGGAGTTTTTTCTCGATGTGTTTGACGAGCAGTAGACGAGTTTCATTAAGGTTACAGCCTATGGGTAAACCCAGATACATGACATGAGATGAAACGGTAATTGACTCGCTACCCAGTAGGAGGTGTTCAGGCTGAGAAGAACTATTGTTGAAAAAAAGAACTGCAGATTTAGAAGTATTGAAAGCCAGGCCGATTTTTCGGCATTCATCACACAGGATCGAGAAATTCGATTGCAGACCCCTAATAGACCGACTTAGATTTAATAGATTGTCCGCGTATGTAAGTAGCAACACATTTATATTCTTGGAGATACATGAAACATTTACACATGCCTGGGCATTTAAAACACTGTTATTGTACAATAGGGTGGAGCTTATTTTAAAAATTTTGGAAATATTATTTTCTTACCCCCCTAAGTTGTTCCATATCACCTGAAAACATTGTAGAAAAAGTTTGAGCCATTTATAATAATGTTAAGGGGTAGCTCAAGTACCTCAAAGATTAAGAAAAAAAGTAAAAAAGAAGGAAAAAGTAAAAAAGAAGGATTTCGAGCAACTTGTATTTTGCTTAAAAACACATAAACAAAATTGTTTAGTTCCTATTTATGGTTGACCGGATAGAGTCTGTTTCCTGCTATCGGGATAAGCTCTGCGGTGTTCATTGACAACTTGCAGCAGAACCAGACATAATTTAGCCGGCAATGCAAAATTTCCATCCTTCAGAGATGAACGTGTTCAGACTTGTTTGCTTTTGACCGGTTGCGCTTACTAGAGTCTCGGACACCAAGACTCAGTCTGGTGTAGTTTTTTGCTCGAGGCGATATTGTATCAGTTCTGTTTTGTTATCAGTGGTGTTTTTTTTTTACAATAATAAGCTAATTGTGTATTAACTTGTCTCAAGACAGTAGATTTCTATAACGTTAATGACTACTGAGCGCTGATTGACGAATTTGAATGTAACTGAGCCTATTCTTTTGTTGGAGAAGCAATGAGTTGAACAATTTTTGCTCTTTTTTCTAAAAAAAATTCACCCTACCTAAGTTCATGATTATAAATTCTGTTTTCTTTTTATTTCAGACCCAATTGAGACTGAAAATGTTTGCAAATGCAACTAGATCTTGAACGGAGTTATATCTCATTGGTAGCTCTGTGTCTGAATTAAGAGGTAGCAAGCTGCCTTCATTGCGAATGGCTCTTGGGTTCTTCCTTCATCTCCACCTTGAACTGAATGAGACCATTAGGCACTCGTCGGCTGCTGCTGTAACCGAACTAGCAAAGTTTTGGCGGAAAGCTCGAATTCCAATGAGAGATCATCAAAACTGTCAAACCAAGCTTGAGCAGGCATTTGAAGAATGGCGTCTTCTCAAGAAGAACAAAGCACGAAAGTCATCAACTCAACAGGCGAGGGAGGCGGCCTTCGTATCTAGGCTCAAGGATCTTTTTGACATCGCTCACGCCGATGCCCTGAACACGATGTCAATACAAGAAGACAAAGATTTCTTGTTAGCCCAGCGAGAAAAAGGGAGACGGGGGTCAATGGTTGGCGTAGATGAAACACTAGCTTGCAAGGAGAAAAGGGTGTCTGAGAGAGAGCAGCAAACACTTAAAAGACGACAGCAAACAGAGAACATACAACAGATAGAGGCTTCCACAGCCGAACTTACCACATCTGGTTCAGAGATCAGCGCAGCAGAAGACGTTGACAGTGAGGGGGCTGTTGGAGGAAGCAGAACTCAAAAAAGAAAGAGGGGCCGAAAAGCTGTAGTTACACCTGCACTAGCAGCAGCTCTTGATCGTACTAAAGTATCACACCGCAAGGCTGTTTTTGTCATAGCAGAAACTGCCAAAAGCTTAGGAATGACTATTGACCAACTAGCTCTAAATAGAGATTCAGTTCGCCGACTCAGAGCAAAACATCGAATTCACAGTTCTGGAAGCATCAGAGCCAAGTTTCAGAGTGATGTTCCCCTCGTTGTCCACTGGGACGGCAAACTGATCCCCGACCTCATTGGAAAAGAGAAGGTTGATCGTCTGCCTGTTTTGGTTTCCGGAAAAGAAGTTTTACAGCTACTCACAGTAGCCAAGCTTCCATCCGGAACAGGCGAGGCTCAGGCTTCTGCTGTCTTCGGAGCTATTGAAGACTGGGGCATACCCGGCAACATCCGAGCCATGTGTTCCGATACTACAAGCTCAAACACTGGCAGGATCTCTGGTGCTTGTGTTCTGTTGGAGCAGAAGCTAGGTAAGGAACTCTTGTCACTGGCTTGTAGACATCATATTATGGAGCTCGTCATTGGTGCTGCATTTCGAGTGTGCATGGGATCGACATCTTCTCCTGAGGTTCCACTCTTCAAACGCTTCCAGGACTATTGGAGATTCATAGATACAGATAAATATGAAACAGGAATTGCAGCTGATGATGTGGCGCGTCTAGTGGATGACATCAAACAAAGTACCATCGATTTTGCTAACAAGCACCTTGAACAGAGCCAGCCGAGGGATGATTACAAGGAATTCCTGGAAATTGTGCTCATCTTTCTTGGTGCTACTCCTGCGAGAGGAGTACGATTCATGTCACCCGGAGCGATGCACCATGCCAGATGGATGAGCAAAGTGATATACAGTTTAAAGATCTGGATGTTCAAGGCTCAGTTTAGACTGACTCTCACAGAAGAAAGAGGTTTGCATGACGTGTGTGTGTTTGCAGTACGTGTGTACCTGAAAGCCTGGATCTCTGCACCTTTAGCCTCAGGTGTTCCGTACACTGACCTACTACTGCTGAAGTCGCTGCTCGAGTACTCGTCCATCCATTTGGCAATCTCAAAGGCCACATCAAACAAGTTTTCCGGTAACTTGTGGTATTTGTCACCCGAACTCGTTGGCTTGGCTTTCTTCGACAGTCGCGTCAGTTCGTCGACGAAGAGACGGATGGTGAGTGCCATGCAGAGTGAAGACGACCAGGAACAGGAACATACCAAGCGTATCACCATTGATCTTGATTCAGCCAAGAATAAAAACCTGGAACATTTTGTTACAGCAAAGTCAGCAAAACTTTTTCAAATGATGGATCTTCCGGATGGATTTCTCACAGTTGATCCAGACTTGTGGGAAGATAGACACGACTACAAGCTAGCGTCAGAAACTGTGAGGTCGCTCAAAGTCGTCAATGACCACGCTGAGCGAGGAGTGGCACTCATTCAAGAGTACAGCGGTTTTATAACCCAAGATGAGTCGCAGCTGCTATTTCTGCTGCAAGTTGTCAATGAACACCGCAGAGTTTATCCCGACAGCAGGAAGCAGACTCTGTCAGGTCAACCATAAATAGGAACTAAACAATTTTGTTTATATTTTTTTAAAGCAAAATACAAGTTGATCGAAATCCTTCTTTTTTTTCTTTTTTCTTAATCTTTGAGGTACTTGAGCTACCCCTAAACATTATTATAAATGGCTCAAACTTTTTCCACAATGTTTTCATGTGATATGGAACAACTTAGGGGGGTAAGAAAATAATATTTCCAAAATTTTTAATTTTTAAAATTTTTAATCGAAATCCTTCTTTTTTTTTCTTTTTTCTTAATCTTTGAGGTACTTGAGCTACCTCTAAACATTATTATAAATGGCTCAAACTTTTTCTGCAATGTTTTCTTGTGATATGGAACAACTTAGGGGGGTAAGAAAATAATATTTCCAAAATTTTTAAAATAAGCTCCACCTTATTGTACAAACTTGGGGATAATATTGAACCCTGGCGGACACCTTTCTTTACTGGAACAACCACTGATGTGATGCAGTTACCTATTTTTATACGCGCTTTTAAACGGCAATACATATCATACAGTACACTAGTGACACGGAGGTTTACACCTTGCTGGTAAGCGGCTAAAAGGGTCTGAGCGTGAATCGACGAATCAAACGCTCTACTCACATCAAAAGCACCAATCATTATAGCATCACCAGATTCGTGAGAATCTGCTAGAATTGCGGCAAGACTGAAGAGAGCGTGAGCACAACCCAGACCTGGTCGGAAACCGAACTGGTGTTCAGGCAATCGGCACGAATATTGAATTTCTTTTAAGACTAAGATCTCTAGAACTTTACAGAGTGCTGGAGCAACAGTGATTGGCGTGTACGAAGAGCATTGGTCTGTTGGTTTCCCTTTTTTAAGGATGGGCGAGAGCAAACCGACACAAAAGGAGTCAGGCACTATACCAGTGGTGAAAATAACTGGAATAGCAGCGTCTGATATTCAATAAGCATAGTAGTACCATGTAGCAGATTTAGCGCGCATAGTTTGTCTACACCTCGGGAATATTTCTTCTTCAGCTTTAAAATAGCTTCATGTACGCTTCCATAAGTAACGACAAAATCAGGGACACACTGGTTGGATAATACCGATTCTAGCCGGTTTACGAAGGGATTAGACGTATTTGGGTCGGGGGAAGTGAATTCGTTGGAAAAGTACGATTCCCAATCTTTTTCGCTAATTGAATCATGGTGTTTTCCGGCGACCGGTTGGCTCAACTGGGCTTTCCAGATTAGTTTTGGGTCACTTACGATTCTGGAGGAGTACTCTTCTTTTAATTTGGTACGATGAGCTTTCAGTTGCTTGTCAAATTTTCGTTTAGTCCATAAACGGATAGAGTTAACAGGACCGGATTTGGGCCTATCACAATCTTGCCAGATTCTAAACCAAAACTTAGCATCGTTGCAACACTTAACTAGGGCCGGATTTGTCGAGAATTTGTGAATTTCTGTTTTCATTTTAACCTTTCTGGTAGGAACTGCTTTTTTTTCAGCTACGAGAAGCGAGTGAGTAATCTCGGCACAAAATATATGGATGAGTACTCTTGCATCTGCGGGATCAAAATTCGAATTCACTTGGAGTAAATGGAAGGGGATTCGTATCTTTACAAGAAGTGAGTTCAGCACCTGATGATATAAAGTAGTATTAATTTTATCCCATTCACTTACTACTTTCCACTTGTCGTTCTTGGGTTGACGCAGAGCTGGTTTTATGCTATGCTCTAGTGATCAGTGAAGACAGCGTCTTTTAGAACAGTTACACTTCCGTTAATATTCTTAGAGCAGGCCGTATGGTCAATGTTTGAAACGGACCCTGAATTATGAACGAAGGAGTAATCACTGTCTTTTGGGAGGATGATAAGTTGTTCATCAAAGATGCCATTTAGAAGCTGACCACGGGCACACGTGCTGTGAAGAAGGTTGCAGTTGAAGTCCCCCATGACTACACAATGCAAATCTCTCTGGGTCACAGACTTCAGACACTTTGCTAGTTCGCGAACTGCGTTCATAAACTTTCGCTCCAATTTGTCATCATGGTAGTTTGTAGGAAGATATACGTTGAAGAATGCGATACTGCCGGAAGATATAGCCAAGAAGTGATCATGCGCAAATAACACCTTACTTTCAATATACGGGTGGCAAATAATTGCCAAGCCACCGGAGGGGCGTCCGAAAGACCGAATTTTTGCCGGCTCGAAGTAAAAAGTAAGTTCGTGCGAGAACTTTAGGAGAGAAATATTGTAAGGAGAGAGCATATGTTCTTGTATAAACATAACGTCACAGTCTGCAGAATACTTTTGAATTATGGCGAGTTTGTTGGGGACTCCTCCGTTCATGTTCCATGACGTAATTTTGACGCAGGCTGGGCTATTAGACATTGGGCCGCTTCAGCTCACTGACGATTTTTATTATTGTGGGGCACTTGAAGGAATGGCAAGTGTGGCGTTTTGATTTGCAGAGGGCGCATGCTATAGGGTTTCCACAGAGCTTGTCGGGGCTAGAGCCATGACCTCCTTCTCCGCATCGAGAGCAAATTTGCTGGCTAGACCAATTAGCAGAAATATGACCAAAATTCTGGCAGTTAAAACAGCGCTTTGGGAGAAAGATAAATTCCTCGATGGGGTACCGCTCCAAGTCATTTTTAGGAGGGTTTTTCATGGCGTGGTTCAGATACTGGCGGGATGAGAAATATAATTTGAAGGATCTGGTTTTTTCACATTGATCAGCTTTTACACAATTCGGTATAATTCTCTTAAGCGCGTCACCATTAATATGAGCTGGGACAAACGTGATCATACCAATGAAAGTGGGAGTTTTAACGCTTGCCAGTGTTTCAGGCGATTTTTTATTAATAGATGTTGCTAGTACTGCTGCTTTAGATTTTTTCTTAGTTACGAGGTGCCATTCGTACTTCCCTCGGCAGAGTTCAAAATCGTCATCATTCAAATCATCACCACAAATATTCGACAGGAAGTTTTTCCTTTCTTCTGCGGTAGCAATGGTAGGAGGAGGCTTTTTCAAGACTACTGAGTAAGACAAAGGAGAAGGAGTAGACTCATTAGCTTGAGCAGCAACAGGGTTGCCTTCAGGCCACGGCAATGGTTTTTGGTTCAAACGATCAAGAAGGCCATTGAACTTGCGATTCATCTCGTTGACAGTGGACACTACACAAGCAGCGATCTCTTCATTGCAGGCCGGAACTTCTTGGGGCTCAAAGATAACGAACTCAGGAAGCTGTCTCTTTTCTTTGGCACAGCGAGCGAACGTCTTCGCAATGTACATAAAGTTATCCTCGTCCTTTACGTGTTTTATTACACGTTTCCCTAATTCCGACTTGCGATAGATAATCTCTTTTGCTTCTAAAATCGCTTCACGGCTGAAAAACTCGAGTCCTCGCCTAGTAAAAACTTTTTTTTTTACACCTGCTATCATAGCTCTTGAAATAAAATTCAGCACTGCATTCCACACTAGGTTATCACCCATTTTGCTGGTGGTTTCCTTACGAGAAAAGTAAGGGAAGTGTTAAGGGTTGGTTATCTTGTCCCCGCAATTTAAGGGGCACGCCCGGCGGGTACCACGGCTCTTGCTACCAACTCACTTACCCCCCTCCCTTCTGCTTACCTTTCTCTCGCCATCTCTATCGCAGCGTGATTGCCTTTAACTATTTGTGCAATCCAATTAGATTCAGAGTTAAATTAAATCACTTAGTCCAAGTCTCTGCAGTTAATAAATCACTAAATCCAGAGGGAATTTATAATAAGTAGCAAAAGTGTCAGTACCGGGTAAAAAGTTAATCCGAGCGTAAATGTCTCTGGGGAAATCACACAGGTTGAACCTTGCTTTATTAAAAGGTTAATATCCAAAAACAAGGTGTTCACGCAACGAACTCTCAATCAATACTGATATTGATATCGAATCTCAATACTGATATCAAATAGAACTACATTTCCCTTCTGCACCGAAATAGAAGTTGCAAGCAGAATCTAACTTGCTTTTTCTACATAAATAAAAGGGAAAATGAGGCTCTACTCAGTAATGGCTGCTACTAAGGAGTTGGCTTTTGCCATTAGACCTGAATCAGACTGGTTCTCAACAAAGCTCTCCATTACTTCAACAACAGCAGGGAAGGACTCCAGAAAAGTGACAATACTATCATGCCTTTCAACCCACCATGTGTCACAAAAGTGAAGGAGCTTTTGCTTTTTTGTATGCAAAAGGACAGAAGTTAATGATTCAGTTTGTTTGGGGGAACAGGAAAAAAACAACTTCTTGGAAGTATCCATATAGCATTTGAAGTCCAGTCATGAGGCCATCACTAGAGCAAGATTTAAGCAATCTAAAGCACAATGTGTGTAAATGGCAAGTAGATACCGCTTTTGTATCTCTGCTTGAATACCCTTGTACAAACCAGACATGCTAGTACCTCTGTCAAGGCCAATTCCAACTTACTTGTTCTTTTCTAATCTAAACTGTAAGGAGAATTTAATAATCTACTTTGTAAGACCTACACCAGTCAAGTCATTTGCAGTGTTGAAATGCAAAAACATATTTCTCCTGTTTGATGCTTGTCATAGAAACAGTTGACAAGAAAAAGCTGTTCCTTTGAAGTTACACCAGTCATCTCATCAGCTAATATTGAAAATAGTTTGCAATTTTTGTTCTATTGAGAATTTCATCAAATTACATAGTGTACACTATTGATGATATCATTGTGCACTAGAGCAGATGATTTTTTCATGATTTTTATCATGAAAATATCTGAAAACATCCTTTTGAATAATAATATGATCACGAGGATGTCATGGTTGGCGTGAATATGCATAGTCAGGGCTCAAAGAAACGTGGCAATTTCATTAAAACCTCTTAGAAAAATCCGAATTCAAAAAAGTGTCTCTCTTTTTTTCGTTTGCGTGTTTCATTTACTAGCGAGAAAACGTATTGTGAAGTTGACATTTTTTCCTTATTATTAGTATTGTAAGTAATGAGCCTTCTGCTACATAAAGCATAATGCTTAAGGCTCATTCAAAATGTGATTTTGCTAATACCAAGATTTAAATTAATGCAAAGTTCCATGCATTTAATGATTGATTCTAGTGTATATTGATACTTTTGCAGGAAAATGACCGAAAATGCCATACGTGTGATAATGGTTGCTAGAGGGTGCTGTGTGTCAGTCATTGAGTGTCCCAGGCTGGAAATTGCCTGGGAAGAGCGCAATCCTACAATGAAATGGCAAGTTTCCGCTGTTCAAATATAAAGCAGTGGTCATTTCTAGTTTACAAAGTTATTTTTGTAGACAAAATTTGAAAAAAACGCTTAGGTATGGTAATGTTTGCCAGAAGGTGTCATAGGGCTGATACATTTTACCGCGCTGGCCTCAATTGCCAGGAGTCATCAGAAGAAACGCTATTGGGTTTTTCATCAAATTAAACAATCGATTCTAGTGTAAACGGATATTTTTGCAGGGAAATGCCCAAAAAATGCCATTTGTGTGGTGATATTTGGCAGAGGGTGCCATATGTCAGCCATTAAGTGTCATTGGCTTGGAAATGCCATGGGACATCGCAAATCTAACATTGAAATGGCAAGTTTCCGGTGTTCAATTAAGAAACAATGGTCATTTTAGTTTATAAAGTTCTTTTTGTCTGAAAAGGTTAAAAAACCCTTTGGTGTGATAATGCATGTCAGAGGGTGTCATTGGGATGGTATGTTGTGGAATGCTGGCTCAGTTTCCAGGAGTCATCAGAAGAAACGCTATTGGGAATTTTTATTAAGATTAAACAATCGATTCTAGTATATACGGATATTTTTGAAGGAATATGCCCGAAAAATGCCATATCTGTGATAAATTTTGCCAGAGGTTGTCGTGTGTCAGCAATTGAGTGGCATAGGTTGGGAATTACCATGGAACATCACATTTCAACAACCGAAATGGCATGTATCAGCTGTTCAAATAAAAAACTGGTCATTTTTAGATTATAAATTTATTTTTCTAGGAAAAATGTTGAAAAACCCTTAGGTGTGATAATGCGTGCCAGAGGGTGTCATTGGGATGGCACACTGCAATACTGGCCTCGATTGCCAGGAGCCATCAGAAGAAATGCTATTGGGGATTTTTCATTAAGTTTAAACAATTGATTCTTGAGTAAACAATATTTTTGAAGAATAATGCCATACGTGTGATAATGCTTGCCAAAGGATGTTGTGTGTCTGCCATTGAGTGTCATAGGCTGGGAATTGCATGAAAATAATACAAAAAAATAGACTTAAGTCACATGCCCTGTGCCCTCTTAAATTTACCTCTCATAAGTCACCCCCTTCTCTCCATAGATCTAGATTTACTGGTTAACAGTATTGGCTATCATGCAGTATTATGTTTTTGATGTTGTGCATGTACTTATGGCGAAATTCTTAGCATCGATGTTGATAATCCTCGATTGAACGACTTTCTAGTTGAAAATATCTCCCTCCTACCTGTGTAATATTGATTTCAGTGTCCCAAGAATAAATTTTTTTAATAATGCTTGTAAATTTGTTTTTATTAATAAAACTTGTATGTATAAAAAAGCCTTCATTCTTTAGATTTCTTGTTTCAGGATAAGACTTCAGTATATTTCTCTAATACAATTTAAGGACCTTGTAGCGTTTGTACATAGGTATGCTCGTTCAAGATTGCCTCTAATATAAGTGTAAAATTATGTCTAGTTAAGAGGAAAAGATTGACTTTTGATCGTATATGAAGGTATACCATATCCTAGCCATAATGATACTCTTGCTTTTATTTCACCTCTGATTGCGCATTCAAGTTCCAATAGAGTAAAAGAATACTACTAAAAAATGTGCAAAGAACCATCCCCAGTATTATCTGATAATAACTTCTAAGGCCTTACTTAGCAAGCAGGTGCACTTCAAATATAACCAATTTCCAGTAATCGATTTTCTCTCCCTCATTTCAATTTTTGCACGCATAGAAATATCCGATCTATTTATTTGCTCTAGAAAGTGTGTGGGGAATTCTTCATGAAGGGAATAGGTTGTTCTGAATAATTTATTCCCTGAATCAATATGTTAGGAAGGCATTCGTAGTCCAGTTGTCTTGCGTTTCATTCTGTTGAGGGGAAATCTCTTTCGAATCTTAGTGCGGACGAAAATCTTTGGATTATAAATCCCTGAGAGAAAAAAATCTTGAAGAAAATGAAATTTTGAATTAAACGCCTTGAAAGAAAAATGAAATCCTGAAGAAAAAATATCGCTTAAAGTCATTAATTAACACCCCACTGTATGCCCTCCGCAATTACAAGCGGACGCTCCCCACGAGCCCTGAAGAAACAAGTCGCGCAAGAATGCGTCATCGTCAACACTGTTATACATTCCCTATTACGTAATAACTAAAAAAATCTTGAGAAAGATGTCTTTAAAACGTCTTGAAAGGTCTTGGAATGTCATGAAACATTTTGAAGAAAATATCTTAAAAATGTCTTGAATGACCTTGAAAATGTCTTGAATGGCCTTGAAAATGTCTTGAAGAAAACAATACCCTATTACGTAATAACTAAAGAATTCATGTTTTTTTGGGCTCTGAATGTTTTCCCTGACCCCAGGTTCTTATACAATCAAAGAAAACTATGATGTAACATCTATGTTTGCATCTTGACTAGAGCCCCTTGAACTCTAACAACTCTTATTACGTAACAACCAAAGAAATCTCGAAGAAAACATTTCCTATGATGTAACAAGCATCTGCACCTTTAGAAAACATTCTCTATTGCGTAACAAGCACCTGTGTCTTCAAGAAAATTAATAACACCTGCGTTTTGAGGGAATCGTCGTGAAACTTCCTCGTTATCTTAAATCATTAAGGAAAAAAAGATTAGTGGCTTTGGGTCCACTCAAACAGATTTGGCCGTCACTACTCCTCAACATCTCGCTGTTTACGCAATATTTGAATTCTCTCGCATTTCTTTACGAATGACTCGTGAAACACTATGTTCGTTTAATTAGAACAATAAGAAGCTTTTTTTTAAAGGTACCAAAAAACTTTAGCGTAAAGAGCGAGATGTTGAGGAGAAGCAACCCCCCTCATATATGTAATAATTTCTGTTCGTTTAAAGTGTTAATGCTGCTCCTTACTTTCAGTTGAAAAAAAACTATTTTTTTTTATTTAATCTCAGGAAGCATTAAATTTTACTGTAACATGATAGCTCTCTGTTAAAGGCCAGGAAGGACGAACCAAAGTAGAACAAAAGGATATATTTTCGCCGGGGAGCTGTAATTTAGCTTCGAAATGCACGCTATCCGTAGGCTCTGACTTGTTTTTCGCGGCTGCATTATTTGGATCCTACTCTTTTTTTCTTTTTTTTTAAATGACGAAACTGATGCAAATCTGAATAGCAATAATATTCGTATGGTTGTAAAAATCTATCTGTGTATTCAAATTAATGGAATTTTCTGCTCACCAGTAAGTCAAATCCTGTTTCTCAGAATTGAGAAACGCCCAAATCCTGTTCCTCGAAGTTTCAATTATGGATTTTTTTATTTTTCAAGTTTCGTTTACTATGAAACGTTTTATTGCTTTAATACTAGCTAATATTTTATGGCTACTAATATAAGCGTAAGCCAGGCACATACACATGACTTCATTCCATGGGGTTTGATTTTGGAGTGAGGGTATCGTTAAAAATAAACGCAAAAACTGGGCAAACAACATGAGAAAAAAGGAAATATAAGGAATGATTTCACCTCGATAAACATGCCCTGAGGGGAGCAGGCCAAAAGATCCCCCCCTCTTTCTTTGCGCCGGGTACAGTCTGCCAACATTCTATGAGAAAGAGGAACATTGTGAGATTTCCCAGGGAAAGTTCGAAATATATATAAGGTGTGTTTTTGTTCCAAGGTTTTACAATTTCAGGGAGTTGAGGGGGAGAATCTTGATCATTCTCGGATAGAGGGGATCTTCTCTCGCTGCTGTCCACTTACATACAGACATGACTATTGCTATTTGAATACCATATTCTTTATATGCAGAAGCATTCACAAAATGTTTCAATGGGGATGAGAGTTTGCAAAATTCTCTTTCCATGAGGAGATGGATTGAAAAAAAGCAAGGGGCACCCGCTTTCTGCCATCTTGTGAACATATCAGTACGCCACGTGTGCCGCACATTTCTGCCACGCTTGGCACGTGCCACTTGGTCTACGTGATTCCTGAAATTGGGCGACCCCTCGAAAAAAGGAATATCTTACCAGAGAAGTCTTATTATTTTTCCAAATCGACAAATTTTTCACTTTTTTTGTTAACACCTCTCTAGGAAGGCGAGGGAAGTGGCTGGAGCCCACACGTCTTGGCTCTGGTGTTGGCACCCTTGGTTCTAGATCTACACATCAGTTTTTTTTTGCAGCTCACCTCGTGGCGTCAGCAGTAATGATGGAGTATCATTAATCTTAGGCTACTAAAATGTTATGTAAACTTCTTCAGTTTGATACCAATTATCTAGTGAGTTTATTTGCTGAAATTATCCCTAGTTTTACTAAATGTAGCTTCCCTGTAATAGGAAGATGTTATTCTTTCAAACCTGTTGAAACGTTACGTCTTTATTGACAAATTGAGTTTTGTTTTCGCCATGGAAACCGCCCGCTTTTTCTAGTCTTCTCTCTTCAAGCTATTGCTCCAGGCTATATGTCTTGGCTTCAGTTGACTTTCTGAGTTCCCTATACTCTGTTGAGGCGAGCTAGTAAATTCCACACTGCTCATTTTTACTCGTCATCTTGATCATGCGTAAGTTTTTGGTTTCAAATGTCGTTAATATTGGTAATCTGTCAAAAATATAAAGGACGTTCAAAATATCTTTCAATAGGCCAATAAGCTTTGATTATTATTGTACGTAGTTCGAACTAAACATGCCAAAATAGATCAATAATCTATTTCTTTCTAGAAGGGGGAGGTGGGGTTATAGGAAAGACGGGCTCTTGCCAGATAACTGTAGCATTTACTTGGATATTATGTACTTTTAAACTTTGAATTTATTGGTATGACTAGGTTGGGAGGGGTACCCTCCCATGTCGCCACACAGTCCAAGTCTTTAAGAAAGTGATTGGAACTTTTCCTAGAGAGGTCTAATGTATCAGAATGCTGCACTTTAGGCCCAAATATCCAAATTGCGATGAGTTTTATCGTGTTCTCTTCCAAATTTTGCTGGAGCAGGGGTTTTATCACTTCTCTGAGCTGAAAGGACCTCCTCTCCTGGCTAGGTATGCTATTAAGCTTTATCAAGGAATAATTTTGGAGCTCTAATCATTTTCATAGGTGACTTGGGTTGGCCCCCGCCAAAAAAAACAACAAAAAACCGAGACTGCTTCGAGAGTACGGTCTGTACTTATATTCTATACGTGATAAAAATGGTGTTACTGGGGTTGAACCTCCGGTTTCTGAAGGTTCACGATGAGAGAGAACTCTTCATGCTATATTTTTGAATCTTGACACTACTGCGTCAATACACAAACTTCATTTATATCTAAAAATTAATGGACCCATAAAATATTGAAGAAGAAAAATCTTTAAAGTTCGTTTTAGGCTATTTACATATATACCACTTCCCACGTGACCCTGTACAGAGGAACGGAAAGCTAATTGACCAATGAAATTATAGGAAAACTGGCTTTTCCAAAAATCAAATTAGTCAAAATACTTTTTTTTTTACGAAAAACAAAGATCGATCACTTAAAAACGAACCAAATTAGCTTAAGTTAGGGTCCTACCTTAATAAAAAAAATTAATGAAATAATGAAGCCTATAACGAGCATAAAATACAATGAAATTGGATTCAATCTTCATTCAAACCGAAAATACATCAAATGCTTTTGAGTGCCGCCCCCTCAAGTTCCTGAAACGCCAAGAGTGTCGTTTGCGCTTTACTTTAAACTAAGTATATTACTTAAATTGAAAGTTCTGTTTAGCCAATAGGCTTGTGTACAGACTCATATGAGATAGACTTAAAAGGAGAAAGTTATGCAACAAATAGACTGAATTAAGGCTCCCCAGTCCTCTCGAAAGACCAGAGTGTGATTTGTAAGTTACGAGAAGTAGTTCAGATAGGAAGTTTAATTCCACTAGTTGATTTTCTATTCATCTGATGTCAAAAAAAAAAAATCATTGATGAAAGTTGATTGTATATTAGCCTTATAAAACAAAATTTGATTGGTACAAATATAGACTGCTTATACAGAAAAATAGATTCCTTAAAATTCAATTAGTATTTAATTTTTAGATGTTGTAATGTAAGAAATCTGGAAAATATACACATTTTGTTTCCAGTAAAGTTGAAATGACAGTTCAACCTTTTGGGGGTTATTTGTGGCACGGCACTAACTCTGACACCAGTATTTGTATTCTAGTGCCACCAGTGTCAGCACTGATGTCACTAGTGTAGGTATCACAGCCATGGTTCCTTGTGGTTTATCTGCGATGGGTGACAGATTCTACGATTCCTGCCCTTGCCAGTATTTGGGCTGCAGGTTGAGTACAGCTACAACTAGTTTAAGTACTACGCTATTTGACCCACAGTTTCTCAGGGCCTTGGTCCTCTTTTGCTAATTCTTATCTTCCTTTGGAAACGATGGCTCAACAATAGTATAGGATCTCTTCCCTATACCCTAAAAACTGTCTATCCTCCTTGAGAGTGCTTTACCTAGTCGAATAAATGATAAAAGAAGCATATGTAGAAGAGTTACAAAAAACCTTACTGTTTGCAAAAGAAGCTCACAAAATGTGCTGTAAAAATATTAACTCTGACTTCTGCTTGGCAGGAAGCGCGCAGAGGGATATCTCAAGTGAGCCCAGCCAATCATAAATATCAAGGGGTGAGGCTGTGAGCGCCCGTTATTCAAAATCAATGGCCCAAGCCCTCTTTTACTACTCCACTATTGTTTAGTCGTGAGAGGCTGATTGTCAGTACTACGAGAAGTTACCAAGGAAAGGTCAAGGAAAGATAACACTGTATTTATAAATAGCGGGGAAGGGTAATACGGAGAGTCCCAAAATGGGAAGGAATTAAACAAAAATGACATTTATCTGATAATTAGGGCCAGGGACCCAAATATGAGTCTTATTTCTTGTAATTCCTGTTTGGTTTAAATTTGGCTTCATTGTTTGTAGCAATTTGTGTTTGTTTTTGGATTCATTTCTTCCTTCGCATTATTTCCTCGCATTTCAGGGTTGACGTTCTTACATAGATTAATTTCTGTTTTAAATTCGTTCGAGTTTTAAATAAGCTTTATTTAAAACAGTAAAAAGTATTGGGAATTTATCGTAGAAACTTCATGGCTGCGGTCGTGGTAAAAGTTTTTGCATAATGATTTTGGAACTCTAGATTACCATGTCCCCGTCGAATAACCAACAACCCCAGAAATCCTTGAATACTACTTTGGTGACGGTCAAACACTATTTATGAAATGTATATGTAATTTGTTTTAATATCAGACCTCTATATTGGAACACTAGCATCAAATTTGTAGTCTTGACTAATTTAATTGACAAATTTGTATCTTGACCAAGTCAAACAACATACTTTAGTAGAAATTAAGTACCGTACCAATTGGTAAATGAGCACTTTGTTTCTTTTCAATTAGGACAGTCACACTGCCATCTTAATAGTTTTAGTGGTTAGCAAGTTACCTTTTAAAATCGTTCTCTGCATAGTCTGAACGATCATGAGCAGAAAGGAGGTGCAATATGTCTATATACCCAAAATTGGGATTTGTAAGGGAGTGGAAAGCTAAAAAGGGAATGTACCCAAGTGCCTCACTTTGAGCCCTCCAATTATACAGATTGAAAATCATTGTATGCAGTAGCGTTGAACACACCAGAAAAGGTATTCTCAAAACCTATAGGAAGGGGAAAGGTCATTTGGGAGAACCATCCCCCCTCACAAATGACGCCCCTACTCGCATGATTCTGATTTTCAACAATGTTTCACACTTTTGCATTTCATGTCAGTGTATTACCCATTGTTGTATTGTGTGTCATTGTACTACAAATCATTGTATGCAGTGGCGTTTAACATACCAAAAAAGGTATTTTCAGAATCTATAGCAAGGTGGAAGTACATTGGGGAGGACCCCCCTCACAATTGAAGTCCCTACTCGCATGATCCTGATTTTCAACAATGTTTTATATTTCTGCATTTTATGTCATTATATTACACATTGTTGTATTGTATGTCATTGTACTACAAATCATTGTATGCAGTGGCGTTGAACATACCAAAAAAGGTATTTTCAGAATCTATAGCAATGGGAAAGTACATTAGGGAGGACCCCCCCCCCCCCTCACAATTGACGCCCCTACTCGCATGATCCTGATTTTCAACAATGTTTTATATTTCTGCATTCCATGTCATTGTATTGCACATTGTTGTATTGTATGTCATTGTACTACAAATCATTGTATGCAGTGGCGTTGAACATACCAAAAAAGATATTTTCAGAATCTATAGCAAGGTGGAAGTACATTGGGGAGGACCCCCTCACAATTAAAGCCCCTACTCGCATGATCCTGATTTTCAACAATGTTTTATATTTCTGCATTTTATGTCATTATTAAATAAAAAAAAAACTTATTTTTTTAGCTGAAAGTAAGGAGCGACATTACAACTTAAAACGAACAGAAATTACTCAGTATATGAAATGGGTCGTCCCCTCCACAATCCCTCGCTCTTTACGCTAAAGCTTGTAATTGTTTTAAAAAGTAGAATTGTGGCAAAGAGTCAAAACGTATATTATTTTATATTAGCGTATATTAACGTATATTATTTTAGTATTTATATTATTTTTTTAGCACCGTTCCTTAAATAATCTCTGTATGGTCTTAAGTATTAAATAGGTAGCAAAGGTATCCTGTCTTATATAAGCGGAGTTGGGACAGGAAGGAGGTATGTCCTAGAGGAAATTCACGGTTGAAAGCCTAACTTTTCACTCTAGTCATGTACATTGAAATTTCTTGCATGACTCTGCTTTCCAACAAGATGGAATATTTCGGCCATTTGTGAATTATGTACATAATATATGCGGTTTTGGAAATATATTCACTATTCTGTAATATTAGCTTAGGATACTACTACTAACAACTCCCTGCAGCACCAAGCTGTCTTGAGTCCTTAGATGGATGGCCGAAAATTGCAATCTTTCATCTTTCATCTGGCAAACCTGTCCTAACCATGTCAGCCTTTCTCTTTTTGTAGCCACAGAAAGTGAGATAGAATCACATTTTTCGTTCAACTTATAATATGTTATTAAGAACCAGAACAGTCTGTACTTAAGCCAGGCATGTTTTGATTTTCGAGCGCTATATTACAATAATAGCCTCAAATTTACACTTAGTAAGTTAAGAAACCATTAAATGCCAACATTGATGGGAATAAACTACTGTTTATGAAACGTGTTTATTTCGATTTAGTAAACTGACAAAATCTTAAAAAAAAAATAACGAAAACTGATAAAGTGGCGAAAATGATCCCTGAAGAATCACGTATCGAAGATGTACTTACTATATTTTGATTTGAGACACATCTGTACTTAAGAAGCTGGGGTAGGGGGAGGGGCTTCATTCACAAGGCCCTGCTAAAGATTCTTCAATTACACCAACCACAATCACCCTCTCCTCCTCGGCCCAATTCTTCGATTCAGACACATGATCAAACGCCATGTGAAGAATTTGTCACTACTGTGTTTTGACTTTAATAAAATCATCTTATCCTTCAGAACTACTCTCAGAATAATCTTTGAGCTGCTAAAAGTTGAAAGAGGTGAAACACGTCTATATTAATGAAGTAGGAGGGGAAAGAGGGCTTAAGCCCAGTCTCCTCAAGTTATGTTAACTTAAATCTTTGAATGACGCAGATTTCAGCAAAGGATGAAATGTCCATCGTTCTAGTAAAATTTGTCCATGAAGGCCCTGTTCTAAATGGGGCATTTGGATAATTTGAGGCCGTTATCTCTGCTGCTGCTCGGATCATTTCGGCCCTACAGGGACATTCTTTGTGTCTTTTGAGCTGACTGCTGTAATCAAAATAGTTTTTGTCCTGTGAACTTGTTGAAGCTTGGACTTTTTATCCTGTGCAAGATCGGGTACTTGTGGGCCCAAACAGCACTGAAATTGGCCTCTCCGATGAGGTTTAGCCCTTAAGTACGCCACTGTAGAGTATTTCATTTGCGATTGAATTATTGGAGTGTCTCTTCGGGAACAATAGATGAAAATTCTGTACCTTCTTGATTTACAGAAAGTATTTCTGGAAAAATCAATCTAAAAATCCCACCTCCAAGCTTCTGTGTTCATTTGAGCTTTTTGAGTTTGATACTGTTTGTGCTCTTATTATGTAATGAAACGTAACCGGGATGGCCTGAACTTTGGTCTTTGTGAAATTGCTTCTCAGAGCTAGAAATAATTTTTCATGGCATATAACATCCATTTTCCTTGTCTTTTTAGAGATAATTTGGACAAGCTTGATTTGTTTCCAACATAGATAGAAATGTCTCGATATTGTAGGAATTAGAGCTTGGCATAAAAAAAGAAAACAAATCTTCTGGAGACCTTTCTATTTTACGAATTTGCTGCGTTTAACTAAGTGAAGCGTCCCAGCCCTGAAGATAAACTTTTAGAAACCAAACAATACGTTATAATTATAACGCTCTAGAATATATGCCGAAAACTTTGCCACTTCTTTTAATTTTTTAAGCATATATGTTGAGTTCGCTGCAAAAGTGTTGAGTTCTTTGCCCCCAAGAATCAATATTTCTAAATGAACACCTCACTGAACAACCTAGACGTAACAATCTGACTTTCATCCTCTTTGTGGTTTGGGCAGTGACATCCCCCAATGCGGTGAAAAGAGTTTATAACAGGGATTTAAAGTAACCTTCATGAAATAGAGGGAAAATTCGAATAGATTGGGTGGAGAAGGAGTGTGCCCAGACGTATAGGCCTCAGGATGATATATATAGATCCACTAGGCCTTGTTTGTTTCCTTACAGATTTTAATTTTTCTTATTTTTAATGAAAACAAAAGTTTTCATGATACCCAAATTTACAATAAATGCTCTAGACTGAGCCTTACATTTGTTTGAACCAACACAGCTCTTAAAAAAATGCTTAAGGACCGCCAAAGATTGAACCGCTTGGTTATCCATTTGGGGCCAAACAAAATCAGGTGGTTTCCAAATGGAGTAGGAAGAGGGTATAAGAAATATTTTTAAAGAAATTGAAACTTCATGTAAGTAATGGCAACTTTGGATAGGTTAGGTGGTGGAGGAGAGAGCCCAGAGGTATTGCCCTCAGAAACCTTGGTCCCGTAGTAAGTTATTAGCATCTGTAATATTAGTTTAAATTGTCTCCCAAGTAACAAAAATGTCTGTATACGTTTTTGGAAATAATATCTGAAATTCATATTGTGAAATATCTTTTGAATTACAAGTGTTTTTTAGTGTGGTAATGCTGTGAAAAATTACTGAAATATATTAATTCTTCTGTATGAGAAAGTAAAACATACGGTTAGAAATAGTTTCGAAATTTATCGCGCCTAAATTTTTTTCGACAAATTTGATGTTATTTAAGTCTGGTCATGTTTTTTTCTTTCAAACACAAATAGAAATATCACATTAGTTTTTCAGAAATAAATTTTCTCCATGGTAATTTCTATTTTATAATTTTTATTTTGAAAATTTGCTAGATTTTACATACGTAAAACGTCCTAGCTCCGAAGGTAAACTTTCATAAATTAAATGACAAATATGTGCAGAACTACTTTTTTCAATAACCAGTGGCGTCACTTGGGGGGGGGGACAAGGGGGACAGATGCCCCCGAATAATTTGAGAAAAATTATTACATAGCCCTTGACTCTTGGGATGTGGGTCCCTCTTGCCCCCCGCCCGCCCCACCCCCAATAAAAACACTGGAGCTACGCCCCTTTTAATAACCGAATCAAAGAATTTATCTGTTATTCATTTTGGAGAAAAAGTACCGAATTTTATATTTCACTGTAGTTATGTGATAAAACAGAAGGAAGTACATGTGAACTATTCTGCTGAATGTGAAAGCGAAGCATGCACTCAGATATCACCGCATGTCATATTTCTCTGACATTATAGAGGTAACTGATTTTTCTGACGAACCACATTTTTTCCCCAACGTGGGCTGGCGTGGGAATATCTTTAAAAAAAATCACACAATAATTTCGTAGCGGTGTTTTAACGCCACTGCGGTTTTCCGCCATCATATGTTTTCCGCCATCTTTTAATTCAGGCAGGTCAGAATAGACATAGATATAGACATAAGAACAGACATTGAAATAGACATAGACATAGCCACAGATATAGACAAAAACATAGACATAGACATAGATTCTGACATAGACTAACCTAACCTGTCTATTCTGACCCAACTAATCCTCTTTTACGATGCAAGATTTCGTGGGGGGTGGAAAACATACGGTGGCGGAAAACCGCGGCGGCATTAAAATACCCAGTCCAGTACTTTTCCCTTAGATTTCTAGGATGTAAAGAAGTTAACCTCAAAATCACAAATTCCAATTTTTTCGTTTTTTCTGAAATCCTTATCTTCTACGTCTCTGTTTTTTAAACCGTTAATTTCGATGAATAGCGGTCCGTGTTGGTAGTAACCAAAAAGAAAAAAAAGTCCGAAAACAATATTTGATATCGGAAAAATTCACTTTTTATGTTGGTTCTAAATATGTAAACTTCAATTACCTAAAAAGTTACCCATTAAAAGTTATTGGCACAAGAAAATATGGATTAAATAAGAAACACCTCCAAAAAAGTACACGATCCAGATGAAAAATACTCCATCAAATAGAATATGGGCGAAGATTTTAGAGCAAAGGATTCAAACCCCTATCGAAACAAAATACAAATGTGTATTTTCATGAGAAGGATGATCCTGATAGCCCCTTTTTCGCTTTTCTTTTTTCACTAAGAGTCGATAGTAACGAAATAGAGACCATAAAATATGAGGGGAGAGCTCATTCGAACGAAAATTTAAAACATTTCTATTGCGCTGTCTAAGTAACAAAAGAGGTCAAGCCACACCTAAGTTCCGGTTTTCGTCATTTTGGGGAGTAAAGCACCCATTTTGGCAGAAATTCGACATTCAATGTCCTGACGCCTTTCGATTAGAGTAATATATGTGAACTGGTTGAGCAAACTAATTCTGAAGGGGCTAGAACTCTCCCTTATTGGAGAAATATTTCTAGTGTAAATTAAACGATCGTGTCCATTTTTACCTGAACAGGGGGGATAAGGATGGGGACTTTGTCTGAGAACAAGATTTTTTGAAGAAATAGGACATGCGTGAGTATGTTCTCTTGGGAGAGGGGCTTGGGGTACAATTATGAAAAACAACCTGGAAACAGACTTGTCATGTTAAAAAATAGAAGGAAATATAGTGGAAATCGTAAAGCCTTTGGATATTATGAGAGGGCGAGGGGAATGGACGTGAATTGGCGCTTCAATTTTTTCATAATTTTGTACGTTATAGCTCAGTTTCAGGCCCAGTTGGGACAGCATATCAAAGGCCTAATATGACGTAGCAGTCATTCTGTTTAAGGTGTCGGTTGCAAATATTCCAGTCTCCAATGACACATATGCATATTCCTGCCTATCCTTCCAAAGTGCATTACTGTCCAATTTATAGTTTATATGCTATTAGCGAGGTAAAAACAGATAGGAACTAGTTTTTTTTTAACATAAAAAGAGCAACCTCAACCCCCACTCTTTTTGTTAAGACTCGAATGCGTAACTGCACGCATGAGGGGGGGGGGTCTCCCTGAGACTGATCTACAGGAACCTTAGAATTATAATAGCAATGAAATAGAAGTGCAATTTTTAATGGGAGAGCTTTATTGTTGGGCCTCAAAAAAGTAGAGCCTTGCCAAATGCACAAGTTTGTGCCAAAATAAGTTTTATGCAGAATTGGTTTTTTTTTACCCAATTTCTTCCCCTGATCATCTTTTGCTGAACAGGGAACCGAATTGTGTACTCTGCTTATTTTTCATCTGATTGTTTTCTTATATTGCAATATTACCTTTTCATGTCTTGAATTGTCATTTAATATAAATCCTTAAATATACTTTAAACTAAGGAGTGAGTCTGCATCATCCCTTGTAACCTTTTGTCAAAAGTATGTGAAGAGATTGTAGGAAAATAAAAATATTAAATACCTTGTGATAGCGCAGTGGAGAAAATTGGGCCTCTTGATTACATGTTTCCTGGTTCAACTCTGCATGTCGCAAACAATTCATTTCCTATAATTTCTCAAGTTTTTCCTTAAACTTTTTTTTCCAAGTTTGTTTTATCATGTATTTATAATATTTAGTTATATAAATTAATTTTTACTATTGCCTCCTCCCCTGAATTTCCCATTATTACCATCTCCTTCCGAAAAAAACTTGCTCGCACGTGCCTGGTTCGGACATGTCAAACACATTTCTGGAATTTTCTAAACCCTCGGCAAGCTTGAAAAGGAAGATATAAAATTGGTTTTGCACCAGAGTCACAGTTGATGCTCCACAGCTGTGAGCTACGGGTCAGGTTTGCTGCAACATTTCATGGAACCATGGCATTGGAGGTCAAGTTCATATCGTAATCAAATAAAAAAAACAAGTTTTTTTTAAACTGAAAGTAAGGAGCGACATTAAAACTTAAAACGAACAGAAATTACTTCGTATATGAAAGAGGCTGCTTCCTCATCAACGCCCCGCTCTTTAGGCTAAAGTTTGACTCTTTCTCTCAACTCTTCTTTTTAAAACAGTAAAAAACTTTAGCGTAAAGAGCGGGGCGTTGACGAAGAAGCAGCCCCTTTCATATACGAAGTAATTTCTGTCCGTTTTAAGTTTTAATGTCGCTCCTTACTTTCAGTTAAAAAAACTTGTTTTTTATTTAATTTCTGAACGTTTTTGAATCAATGCATGTTTTGATTTTGGCTCTCCGCAGAGGAATAATTAAAACGAAATTTGTATATTTATTTTATTTTTTGGCTAAATGGATTTCTCATAATTTTGATTGAATGATTTTGAGAAAAAAAGAGCAGGGGAGGAAGCCTAGTTACCCTCCGATGTTTTGGTTAATTAAAAAGGCAACTAGAACTTTTAATTTTTTATGAATCTTTTTATTAGTAAAAGATATACGTAACTTATAAATTAGCTTACGTAAGGAACTTTTGTATTCTCATGTTTTTATTACATATATGAGGCGGCTCGCCCCCTCGTCAGTATCTCGCTCTTTACACTAAAGCTTAAATTTTGTCCCAATTCATTAAGAATGACCCCTGAATCACAAAAGCCGTAGAATAAATAGTTGAAATTACTAAAAATACTTTAGCATAAAGAGCGAGGTATTAGGAGGAGGTGAGCCCCCCATATGGGTAAAAATTTCTGTTCGTTTTAAGTTTTAATGCTGCTCCTTACTTCCGGCTGAAAAAAACTTTTCATATTAGTTTTTTTATTTTTTTTTAATAATGCTAGTAAATCCTGTGCTCCCTTCATGGAAATTTTCTTCTCCCATGACAAATTCCTCGATGGAAAGTTCCCCCAGCATATCACCCTCTTCTCAACCCCTCCCCCAATCAAAAAATCCTCCTGAAAACGCCTGTATACTTCCCAATAACCATTACTATATGTAATCACTGGTCAAAGTTTGTAACTTGTAGCCCCTTCCCCGGGGACTGTGGGGGAGTAAGTCGTCCCCAAATACATAGTTATAAGGTTTTTCGACTACGCTGAATAAAATGGCTATCTCAGAATTTTGATCCATTGACTTTGAGAAAATAATTAGCGTGGGAGGGGGCCTAGGTGCCCTCCAATTTTTTTGTCACTTAAAAAGGGCACTAGAACTTTTCATTTCCGTTAGAATGAGCCCTCTCGCAATATTCTAGGACAACTGGGTCGACACGATCAACCCTGGGAAAAAAACAACAAAAACAAACAAACAAATAAACACGTATCCGTAATCTGCCTTCTGGCAGAAAATACAAAATTCCATATTTTTGTAGATTGGAGCTTGAAACTTCTACAGTAGAGTTCTCTGATACGCTGAATCTGATGGTGTGACTTTCGTTAAGATTCTATGACTTTTAGGGGGTGTTTCCCCCTATTTTCTAAAATAACGCAAATTTTCTCAGGCTCGTAACATTTGATGGGTAAGACTAAACTTGATGACACTTATATATTTAAAATCAGCATTAAAATGCAATTCTTTGATGTGTCTATTTGTATCAAAATTCCATTTTTTAGAGTTTTGGTTACTATTGAGCCGGGTCGCTCCTTACTACAGTTCGTTACCACGAACTATTTGATTGAAACAGTGCTAAAGTGTGGAACATGCTTAAGCAAAAGAGCTGAGATGTAGGAGTTCCCTCGGGTCTTTCAAAAATATTTTAAATAAATATTTAGTTAAAGGTCAATGACTGAAAGATAAAAAAATGAAAGATAAATTAAATTAGATGAAGCTTAGATTTTTTAGTATATTCAGGTGAGGTGGTTGTACGTCCGGGGAGGGAGGGAGGAACCCTATGGTTAAGATTAAAAAAATTATATAATGAGGAGGCGTGTGGTTGTGTCGAAGAGTGAAGTTGGAGGCGTACTGCGTGTTAGTGAAGAATCTTTTATGTGTATGGGTCTCAACGTGAGTTTTGTCACAGAGCAGTGTACTTTAAGTTTAGTTATATCCTTTTTTTTTAATTAAACCCGATTGAACCTTGAAACATTATCTTTATTACGATAAAGTGTCTAATATATAGGATATCATAAAAGTGTTCATGTGAGATAAATTGAATATCTCGGACAAACATGATTGAGTCACTAAAAACTAGGAAACTAAATAAGTTAACTTTTATGTACTAACTAAATGACTCACCTAGTGAACAAACAAGATAAGCTATTGAAAAAGGAAAAAGATAATCAAAAAAGTGAAGATAAAACTAGGCAGTCTCATTCATACTTGCACACAGGGGCGGCAAGGGGCTTCATTTTTCTGGGCTAGTTTATACAGTTATACCTGCATATATTCAAGTTTCTTGCATATGGTGGTCGGCTGCCTCAGTATCTTTTATTTGCATCAATCGTATTTGTTCAATATACATATCTTCTCTTTAAATATTGCAAGGCTCATTACTTTCAGAAACGTGTCCGTCCGTCTGGACGGACACGTCCGTCTGGTCAAGGCTAGCTATTTGCGTACCAGGAAAAGGTAATAACAAGCTAAATATTATTGGCTAAATAAAGACAACTTGGAATCTGCGAACGTTTTTCCTCTAGAACACACCATTTTTGCAATTTTGGCACCGTTTTTTTTGGCTAATTTTGGGTTGCGATAAGAAACGAAAAAAGAAGCTATATTTGTGCGCTATTGACATTTCTTAGGCTTTAATTCTAAGTTGATGTTCTCTCAGTGGGTTGAAAATGTAGATTAATCATGTCTTCTGTAGTTTCCTGTGGGAGTGGCGCCAGGGTGCCTTGGCTTGTGTCGATATGCAATCTTACCGAATATGCAATAAAACTTTAGCGAATCTTATCGAATATGCAATAAAATCTTAGCGAATCTTAGCGAATATGCAATAAAATCTTAGCGAATATACAATAAAATCTCAGCAAATCTTAGCGAATATGCAATCTTAGTGAATATTCGTGCCGTTGTTTAACGAGGTGTCAAGCGAGGACCAGTCTGCATTATTTTACAATGTTATACAAGCTGTCACCATATATAGCTTCCTTTTATCATTTACGCGTATACGATTGTCAGTCATTTATGGCTCGAAGTTGATTTTCTGCTTTTAGGATCTCAAGGCAACCCAAGAAGTCGATGAAACACCTATCTTTTTCTCGTCTCAAGTTAATTGGCCTTACAATTGTTTCCTAGAAAACTAAATTTTTCGTCTTTAGCTTCCTCCGGGCTCTGCTTTATGCTGTTTAGCGGTCCGGAGACCATATCTGCCTCTTCTTCTTTTAAATATCTCTATCCTCTGACTAATTTTTTCAACCCATAGTGGGGGGGGGATGGAGGGAACATTGTCCTCTCTCCCCTTAGTTGGTGCCACTACTGGAAGAATCTGAGATAGTAAAAAATAAGCACTTTTCTAAGTTTTTTATCTGGTGGATTTTATTTTTGAAGGGAACCGGTCCAAATGACCAGTGGGGCCAAAATGGACAGAAATGACTTCTGTCCAGTGCCGTATGTGGCCAAAAAGAGGTCAATTGTCGTAGTTGGATTTTCTTTAAGGAATTTATTTCCAATCATCTTTCTATTTGTCCGTTGCAAAACGTCTATGGAGTTCAAATTGAAAAATTTGAGTTTGAGGTTAATAACCAGGAGATAGATTCCAGCTTCTAATTTATAAAATTCAAAAGTTCTAAGCCGTATCCCGAGTAAGATTTTCAGAATAACGAACCAAATTATAAGTATCGCCAAGTCAATTTTTAGAAGAAGGTTCTTTTTTATTTAAATTA
Organism: Artemia franciscana; assembly: GCF_032884065.1. Taxonomy (NCBI): domain Eukaryota; kingdom Metazoa; phylum Arthropoda; class Branchiopoda; order Anostraca; family Artemiidae; genus Artemia; species Artemia franciscana. The sequence goes on from NC_088877.1 coordinate 5,358,214, forward strand.
AATATCTAAATGCTCCTATGTCCTATAGGTTGATTTTGAAATACGAATAATTTGCAGATACTCGCTTTAACTTCCCTTTTTATAACTTTCTCAACCCTTATAAGGGATTTTTGAAGCCTACTTAGAGAGTCTTTAACACAGTCTAGCCGATGATTTTATTCCTCGTATTGTATAAGAGTACTCAGTTAGGGCAAAATGAAAATTTGTACGATTGAAGTAAGAATCGCTTCACCATTTTAGTAATTTCTCTTTCTTTCAGTATCAAGCGTAACCAGAAGAGTTGAGGCCTAAAGCTTTGATTTTAGATGAATAAATCATGCACAGCTCAAACAGCTAAGGAAACATAAGATGACTTCGAGAGCTCTACTATGGTTTGATCGTCTTGTGCCCCCTGTAGAAGAGAGTTTGGCGAGAATAAGAAACTACTTGCCCTTTTTTAGAAAACAAACGGGTAAGAGTCTTACGTGTTTTTCCTGAGATTAAAACTCTTGAACAAGAACATTGCTTCTTCTAGGCGTATTGTATGCTATGGTGCCCCACTCGAGAATCAATAATAATTTATTGTAAGCCCACTCACAATATATAAGAAAAAAGTGGAGCACTGAAATGACAAATTAAATTCAGATAACTTCTAAAGATACAACAAAGAACATATTATTTTATTGCAAATACCCACGGACCATAGGAACGCACGAAATAGAAGTACAAACAAAGCCCGAAGAACAAAATACAACTTCAAATAATACAAACCAAGGAAAGGAAACTCAGACAACAAGGTTAACATTTTTAACCGACAAAGAACAACCGTAATAAAATTTAGCTCCTAAAAACCTTAATAAGCTATAGCCTCAAACAAAAGTCCCTATATTTAGCCCCAGTACGAAGGAACTTAAAATACTGATTTGTAGCACACGCTCTGAGAATTTTTATGTTACAACGAGTCATCAATAATATCATTCAAACTTGAAGGAGAAACGTTCAAGTTGCAAGTTGCTCAACGTTCGATGCTTTTAACGTGATAGAAAAACTTGTTTTCTACCACGTTTTTTGAAAACTTTTTTTTGGAAACTTGTTTTCAAACTTGAACGAGAAATGTCAGCGGAATTTCGAAGGAGATGATTCGGTTCTTTTAACGTGGTAGAAATATTGTTTTCTACCACGTTTTTTGAAAACTTGTTTTCAAACTTGAACGAGAAATGTCAGCGGAATGTCGAAGGAGATGATTCGGTTCTTTTAACATGATGGAAAAAATTTTTTCTACCACGTTTTCTGAAAGCTTTTTTTTTGAAAACTTGTTTTCAAACTTGAACAAGAAATGTCAGCGGAATGTCGAAGGAGATGATTCGGTTCTTTTAACGTGATGGAAAAACTTGTTTTCTGCCACGTTTTTTGAAAACTTGTTTTCAAACTTGAACGAGAAATGTCAGCGGAATGTCCAAGGAGATGATTCGGTTCTTTTAACGTGATGGAAAAACTTGTTTTCTGCCACGTTTTTTGAAAACTTTTTTTTGAAAACTTGTTTTCAAACTTGAACGAGAAATGTCAGCGGAATGTCGAAGGAGATGATTCGGTTCTTTGAATGTGATGGAAAAACTTGTTTTCTACCACGTTTTTTGAAAACTTTTTTTTGAAAACTTGTTTTCAAACTTGAACGAGAAATGTCAGCGGAATGTCGAAGGAGATGATTCGGTGCTTTTAACGTGTTAGAAATATTGTTTTCTACCACGTTTTTCGAAAATTTGTTTTTGAAAATTTGTTTTCAAACTTGAACGAGAAACGCCAAACGAGTAACGCTAAGAGTAAATGCTAATAAGTCAGATGCAGTAGCATTTAGGACCAAGGTGTAATTTAAGGGAAATTTTAACGTGAATGGTAATGAATTGAAAACTTTAAATGATTTTTCACACCTAGGATGTCAGGTTTCATCAAATGATAGAGGGATCCCCCTCAAATGGCTTAGCTTGGCTCTACCCCCCCCGCAAAAACGTTTGTCCAGTTTTTTTCAAAAAGTAACAAAAATGCATATAATTTTTTTTACATTTTTTTTTTATTTTACTTTTGTACAGTTGGTTAAAACTGGTACTTTAGCCTTCGGTCTAAATTCACTCAGGTTTTAAATTCACTTTATAATTTTTTTTTTCGACAGCACCAGTTAGTGCTGCCATTGAGATCAAATATATAGAGCTTGCTGTAAAACGCATATATATTTCATAGGTGCAGCCAAATTGACAAAATAGGCTGCCAAATTGACAAATTTTGTGTCAAAATGACACAATTTGATGTTGCGTGACACAATGACACATTCAGTCGAAATGATGACACAATCGACGAAAATGACACATTTTTCAATAAAAAATGACACAATAAAAAAATGACACATTTTTGTCATCTAAGTCTTGTTTTTTAAATGGTAATAAAAGAAAAGTAAAATTTCAATTTTCTACCTCCAGAAAAGCTACAAATTAACGGAAGGGAATAGCACTACCTAACGGCGGCAGTAGTACACAAACAGCGCGGAATACAGGACAGATGCCTTCACCATATTTAAAATTTAAAAGAAAACAGCCATAGGCGGAAATTTCAAATCAAAATGCACGCTGAATATCTGAACTTAATTGGCTTCTTGATTGAGTATTTGATGTAGCCAACTGGCACATATGTAATAGTAAAAAGTAAACAGCATGCAGTTTACCAAAGCTGTATGCATAAGCAGCAACTCCCATTTTGGGAGTACAGGAGAGGTATCCAACCTCGGACAAGATTACGAATTTCCAGAGCAAATTATTCTGAAGGAATTATTCTTTCCTTCAGAATAATCCATCTGGCTTAAAAAGGCACCAAAGAATATGACAAAAATACTAGATTGAAGCTGGTTGAATGGCTTACATATTGAGTAAATTAAAAGCTTAGCCAATAACGCCGATTACGTAAAGAGCCGATTACGGTTACGACGTCATACGAAAAGTCTATTTTCAATTTACTGTCGGAACTGATTGTCCCTAAAACTTTTATAAATGTAAACTTGCCTCGTTGGCCGTCCAGACACAAATTCATAGTGTGTAACATTAATTTAATCAAATGTTTCTATTTCTTTCATGACGACATAAAAAGTTCGTGATCCCAAAATAATAGGATAAGGTTAAGTTTACTCCTTTTAGAACTGATTTAGAAAAGATTATATATTCAAAACTCTAAATAAAGATTTGACAATTAAACATGATACCACTTGTAGCAAAAAAATATTACACATTTTGTGACACATTAGGGAACCTGAGATGACACAAAAAGCACATTTTCGGAAAAAATATGACACACTCCTTAAAAAAAATTGGCAGCCCTGGACCCAGTAGAAACTTTAGTTTCTTACAAAGCCCTGAACGAATACGAAGCTTGCCTCTGTTAATACGTGCCAAAATAGTGTCTTTTTTAATATGGGGTTAGAAGGAAGTTCTTTCTGCAAGTCTACAAGAATAGTCCTGATTGATAACATATTGTTATTTTGTGATTAATTTTACTTTTAATCTGCTTTGTATAGATACTATGTATTTCTTTTGTTCTAAATTTGGCTTGTCACTCACAATCTTGCATGTCCTCGTTTGTTCTGTTGATAATATACAGTTCTTTTGCTGTTTTTACTTGGTCCTTGAAGTTCATTTAAGAGAATACCCTCATTCATGGGTGTATTTACTGTATAGTCTCAATAAAAAAAGAGTCTCGATAAAATGTTTTTCCGCTTCTTCATCATCATTATAACTAATTTTTTGACTGTTCTGCCATTTGATTTTTTGTTTCTTTACTTTTTCTTCTTTTACTATTTTTTTTCAATTTCATCAAGCAGTTTTTAATGTAAGGAACATTGATTATAGTTTTCTGTGGAAGAAGAAAATAATTCACCGTGAAGGTATCCAAATAAGATCCTCAGCTTACACCAAAAATGGGAAAGTTCGTGTAGAAATGTATCCTAAGGGAGGTTATTAGGATCTTTCTAAGCGGCCAAAAACACTGATATTTTCATACAGTAGGATGTAATTTATTATTTGATCAATATATTAATGAGAACAAATGCATGCTTTTGGAATTAAAAAAAAAAAAAAAACTGAATTTGGACTGAGCGTCGAAACTTTCTTAATTGCTAACAATTATACGAAATAAAATTTCTAAAGTTAACCTTTGTCACCAGGGAACTAAGAATTAATTCTACAAATTAATTAAGAAGTGAGATTTTAAGATGCCAAGAAACTCTAAATCTGAACTTGAATCAACTTTCTAAGATTTTTAATTTCCTCTGATTAAGCAGATTTAAATGGACGAGGGACTAATAAAAAGGACTTAGTCAAATTGGCTTCTAAAAATAATATTTAATGTTTGATGACAAAAAGTTTTTTTAAGTTTTTATTTGACATTATTTTATACGAATCTTTAGCTTTAGTATATTGCGCTTAAGTTTTTCTTTTTAAACTTATTTGATAATCCTAAAAAGTTAAGAATCAAGCAATGCTTGAACACCAAACCCTGAATGCTGTGAAAATTTGGACATGGCCAGATTAGCTTCTGACAGACTTGAATATAACTGACATTTACCCATATACTCTAGACCATAATTTTATTATCATCATGTGCTATCAGCTTTTTTTGGGTTGAATCAGATTTGCTATCATAGTAAAATATTATAACTACCTGAAGTTTTTTTCTCGCGTTACGAGTTTGCAATTTTGTCAATCTTGGTGAAAAAATATATCTTGGTGAGAAAAGAAGGAAAATATATCTCGAGATTCACCATCGAAGAGTATAGAATTTGTGTGTGACTTTTGGCTCGATAGGATCGTAAAGGTGTCTAAAATTTAAAGCTGTAACTTTACAGCTTTTTAACACGCGTTTTGCAAATTTCTTTTTTTACTTTTATTACTATCATTTATGTGCCGCCGGTTCGTATAAATATAGGTGAAAACTTTAAGAAGGTAAGCTCAAAATATATCAGCCATCTCGGTCTTCAAAATAATGTGCTGTTTTCAAGTCAGTATCCATAAATGTCATTTAATTTTGCGGAGTCATATAATTTGTTTAGTCTTCTACAATTCTTGTGTCATCGACCTATTTTCTTTTTTTTTACAAATACCACGAACTGTTTGGTTACTGTATTGGTTATTTAGTCTGAGGTAATAGGTAACGAACTGTAGAAAGGAGCGACCCGGCTCAATAGTAACCGAAACTCTAAAAAACGGAATACTGATACCAATAGTTACATCAAAAGAATCGTATTTTTATGCTGATTTTAAATATAAGTTTCATCAAGTTTAGTCTTACCCATCAAAAACTGTGAGCCTGAGAAAATTTGCCTCATTTTAGAAAATAGGGGAAAACGCCCCCTATAGAATGTTAACGATAATCACACCCATCAGATTCAGCGTATTAGAGAGTCCTACTGTACAAGTTTTTCAAGCTCGTATCTACAAAAATTTTGTATTTTTTGCCAAAAGACAGATCACGGATGCGTGTTTTTTTTTTTTTTATTTCCGTTATAATGAGCCCTCTCGTGATATTCTAGGACCACTGGTCGATACGATCATTCGTGGAAAAAAACAACAAAAAACAAATAAACACGCACCCGTGATTGGTCTTCTGGCAAAAAATACGAAATTCCACATTTTTGTAGATAAGAGCTTGAAACTTCTACAGTAGGGTTCCCTGATACGCTGAAGTAGATGGTGTGATTTTCGTTAAGATTCTATGACTTTTAGGAATTGTTTCCCCCTACTCTCCAAAATAAGGCAAATTTTCTTAAGCTCGTAACTTGTGATGGGTAAGACTAAATTTGATGAAACTTATATATTTAAAATCAACATAAAAATCCGTACTATTGGTATAAAAATTCCTTTTTTTAGAGTTTCGTTTACTATTGAGCCGGGTCGCTCCTTTCTACAGTTCGTTACTACGAACTATTTGATTTCAGTTACTATGTAATAGAGTCCGTTCTTTATCATAAAACTTTTCAGAAGAGGCTTGTGTTATCTTAATTTTTAGTTACTATGTTCCGAGGTTTGTTCTTTACTATGTGTTAGCTATATGTGATAAAACTTACATAGTCCCCATCTATAATGAACCACATCAATCCTTTTTGCAAATAACTGTATTTGCAAATAATTTATGATGAACTATATCGGTCCTTTATGTAAATAACTGTACAAGCCTATGCTATAGTTAAGTTGCTTAAAGAAGTTAGTATAGGAAAGAGTTTGTTCTTTATTATAAAAAACTTTTATTAATGAGTACTAAATGATATCCTCTTGACTAACACAATTTATGATGGACAATATCGATCCTTTATGTAAATAACTGTACAAGCCCATACTATAGTTGAGTTGCTGAAAGATGTTAGTATAGACAAGAGTTCGTTCTTTATTATAAAAAACATTTATTAATTACTACTACATGAGATCCTCTTGACTAACATAATTTATAATGAACTATATCAATCCTTTATGTAATAGAATAATATTATCGCGTCGAAAGATAAACGTGTATAAATATTGCATTCACTTATTACGCCATCTATGGTTACAACCCACGATTATGATCATCATTCATTAACTTGTACATAAAACCGCAGTTTTTTTTTGTAAAAAGTAATCCTGTTTTAAAAGCTTTTGGTTTTTTAATTAAAAAGTTACAAGACGTTGCAATTTCCTTTAGGAAGAACCATTAAACAACTCTATGATTTTCCAGTGCCCAGCTATCTGAGTGAAAAAAAAACAAAAACAACTGAAGAAACAAAAAGATGCCCTCGATGCAGAATATATCGTGGTTGTAGCCACTTTTCTTGATTTTCACCGTAACCTAAGGATCGGATGTTCCACAAACAATGTTCCTCAAATATAAAATTTTTAGACGATTAGAAGTATTTCATTCTAGAGCGTAGGGCCTTTAGATATAGCCGCATTGAGGAATAGAACTTAGCTTTTCACCCTATGTTCTTTTTTTGTAGAAGATGATGTTACCTCAGCAGCAACCGATTCGCCTCAAGTAGCACGCCACAGAGAAATTGGTTTAAATCGGCCCCAGCCACAGAGATATGCGTCCAACAGGATATCGACTGCCAAATATAATTTATTGACATTTTTCCCCAAATTTCTGTTGGAACAGTTCCGGAAGTACTCCAACTGTTTCTTCTTATTAATTGCCTTATTTCAGGTAATTTGTTTGTTTCTTTTTCTTTTTGATTTTTCTATTTCTACGGTAATCCTTAAACCTTTTAGTATAAAAAGACTTTTTGTTAGAAAGTTGTGGCCTGCATTTGAATATGCATTTGTATTTCTGAATATGTATTTTACTTTTTTGTCTTTTTGCCTCCCCCCCTCCACCAATAAGGAAAAACCCTCCGACCCTTCAGACATAGCCATTGAGTGAAGTCTTTTTTCGGATGCTGGTTTATCTTCAAAACGTAATATGCCCTAGTGTTAACTTCCAAAAACTAACAGCTACTGTAATTTCTGAGTATTTCTTGAACAAAGATTGCTTAAAAATGCATTTTTTCATACATTATTTCTCTGCTAAGATGACAAAACTAGTCCTTTTTCCAAACACCAATTAGTGAATTGGTAAACTAGTCAATAAAACTTATTCGTCACATCATTAGTCACTGAAATTAGTCAAATCAATTAGTCATTCGAATACGAATTAGTTCAAATAATCCCTTGGTCAAATCCCTTGGTCGAATGTCGAGTCCTCCGTTACTATAAAGACCCAATTGATGACAAATTGTAAAACCCAAAGATTAGATTAAATTAAATTAAAACCGGGAATTATAGTAAATTAAATCTTCTATTAAGCATTTTCTTCATTTGTGTGTTTTGGTCCTACCATTTTACAAATTTCATTATGTAATTTGAAATTTGTTAATATGACAGTGTCAAATTGACAAGTTTTATACATAGTTTCTCTGCTAAGATAAAAAAGACCCAACGGATGACAAATTGTAAAACCCAAAGATTAGATTGAATTAAGTTAAAAGGGGAATTATGGTAATCTAAATCTCTATTAAGCATTTTTTTCATTTGTAGGTTTTGATCCCATCATTTTACAAATTTCATAATGTAATTTGAAATTTGTCAATATGACAGTGTCAAATTGACAAGTTTTATACATAGTTTCTCTGCTAAGATAAAAAAGACCCAACGGATGACAAATTGTAAAACCGAAAGATTAGATTAAATTAAGTTAAAAGGGGAATTATGGTAATCTAAATCTTCTATTAAGCATTTTTTTTTCATTTGTAGGTTTTGATCCCATCATTTTACAAATTTCATAATGTAATTTGAAATTTGTCAATTTGACAATACCTTGTCAAATTGACAATTTTTGTACATAGTTTCTCTGCTAAGATAAAAAAAAAAAGACCCAATGGATGACAAATTGTAAAACCCGAAGATTAAATGAAACTAAATTAAAAGGGGAATGATAGTAAACTAAATCTTCTATTAAGCATTTTTTTTATTTGTAGGTTTGGATTCCATTATTTTACAAATTTCATATTGTAGTAATGTAGTTAAAGCTGTTCCTAAGGTTAGTGGTGCCAAGGGAAAAATTTATTACTGTATCCTCTTTCGGCCCAAATATAAGCAAAATAGCCGAATCGAAGTTAAGTATTTGAGCAGTGGGCAACCCTCCGCCGTGTCTTTCCATCTGCGGCGCCTGGGGCAGCTGACCCAGGTGCTTTGCCCCTTTGACCGGCCCCTACTTATAGAAAAGGAAGGATAAGGAAAATATGTTAATGTTATGACTAAAGGCCTTGGACGCTTTCAAACTTCTAAAACAATTACTAAAAATCGCTTGCTGAGGCGTAATCAAAGGTTCAATCTGCAGGCTAAAATATGTCCAATCACACTTAGATCCTCCTAATGTGCATTACCCTGCGGATCCTCTCTTTGAAAACAGCTTAGCAAACGGTTTGTGGCAATGACTCAAGAAGCATGAAAATATCAGGTACAATTAGGCGTAATACCACCGAATTGAAGGTTTAATCTGTTAGGGTAACTTTAAATCATGTAGATGGCTTTGTGAGGCTTTGCAAACTTCGCCAATTGAAACAACTGAACTGATTTCAATGTATTGTTTGACTGCACGGCTGCATCTAGGGGGCTATTAAACTCCTGGAATGTTTGTCCGAGTCGTAAAAACGTGACAAAAATGCTTATAAACAAATTTTTGATGCCTTTTTCAAAGTTTTATGTAATCCACTCCCCCTTCCCGAACACAAATCCTGGATATGGTCCTGCTTGACAGTCGGGAAAAATGTGGAGAATGTGCTTAGATTTCGGACCGTCGGCCTTACAGTATATCTTTCCTGTGCAGGTCTCAGTATGTTTACCAAACGAGCCACTGAGCTGACTCCAATGTAATGGCTGAGGACGTGGCTGAAATGCTGAGGACGCAGCTAGATTTTGGACCGTCGGTCTTACAGTATATCTTCGCTGTGCAGGTCTCGGTATCTTCACCAAACGAGCTACTGAGTTGATTCCAATGTATAACTCGACAGTCTTAAAAAATGTCGAGGAAGTGGCTAGATTTCGGACCGTCGGCCTTACAGTATATCTTCCCTGTGCAGGTTTCGGTATGTTTATCAAACGAGCCACTGAGCTGACTCCAATATAATGGCTGAGGACGCGGCTGAAATGCTGAGGACGCAGCTAGATTTTGGACCGTCGGTCTTACAGTATATCTTCGCTGTGCAGGTCTCGGTATCTTCACCAAACGAGCCACTGAGTTGATTCCAGTGTATAACTCGACAGTCTTAAAAAATGTCGAGGAAGCGGCTAGATTTCGGACCGTCGGCCTTACAGTATATCTTCCCTGTACAGGTTTCGGTATGTTTATCAAACGAGCCACTGAGCTGACTCCAATATAATGGCTGAGGACGCGGCTGAAATGCTGAGGACGGAGCTAGATTTTGGACCGTCGGTCTTACAGTATGTCTTCCCTGTGCAGGTCTCGGTAACTTCACCAAAAGAGCCACTGGGCTGATTCTAATGTATAACTCGACAGTCTTAAAAAATGTCGAGGAAGCGGCTAGATTTCTGACCGTCGGCCTTACAGTATGTCTTCCTTATGCAGGTCTCGGTATGTTGACAAAGCGAGCCACTGAGCTGATCCCAATGTACGACTCAACAGTCTTGAATAATGTCGAGGAAGCGGCTAGATTTTGGACTGTCAGCCTTGCAGTATATCTTCCATGTACAGGTCTCGGTATGTTCGCCATGCGAGCCACGGAGCTGATTCCAATATACAACTCGGCAGTCTTGAAAAATGGCGTGGAAGCGGCTAGATTTCTGACCGTCGGCCTTACAGTATGTCTTCCTTATGCAGGTCTCGGTATGTTCACCAAGCGAGCCACTGAGCTGATCCCAATGTACGACTCAACAGTCTTGAATAATGTCGAGGAAGCGGCTAGATTTTGGACTGTCAGCCTTGCAGTATATCTTCCATGTACAGGTCTCGGTATGTTCGCCAAGCGAGCCACGGAGCTGATTCTAATATACAACTCGGCAGTCTTGAAAAATGGCGTGGATGCGGCTAGATTTTGGACCATCGGCCTTATAGTTTGCGCTCCAGTTTTATCTATCTATTGAAATATATTTTTCAAATTTACCGTGCAGGTTTTTAAAATTCAAAACACATTAGAAATTGTAAAAAAGAAAGTTCAGTGAATGGATAGATCTGAGACTAATGAACCATTAGTATAAATATACTATCCTTTTATTGCAAGTGAAAGCTGCAAGTTTGTCACAAGTCGCTTGTTTCAGAGGATTATATACATTACGCTGCCGAGCAAGTTCAGAAAACGTCTTTTAAAGGTTCACCTAAAAACTAGCTGCAAAGCTATTAGAAATTTGTCAGTTAACATTTGTATATTATTACTATTTATGACAGGGTTATCTTGTATTATTTATTCTTTCTTTTAGATTCGTACTGCAAATTTGCAACGCCAAAATAGCCTCCTTTGTCCCTTTACTACCATAAGTTACTATGTTTTGGGGTTGTTTTTTCTCCCTACTGTTTTATATATTTGTGTATTTTGTGGTTGATAAAACTTGCTTGATAGTAGTAGGTAGCCCTCGATTGGAGATTAGCTCCCCGTTGGCCCTGTTTGAATATTTTGTCGCTATCAAACAGTTCGTGTTAACGACCTGTAAGTAAGGAGTGATTCGGCCCAGTGGTAGCCGAAACTCTGAAAATGGAACTTTATAACAATAGACACATCAAAAGAATTGACTTTTTATTCTGATTCCAAACATATACAATTCATTAAGTTTAATTTTACCCATCAAAAGCTATGAGTCTGGGAAAGTTTCCCTGATTTTTCGAGAAAGACCGGGAACATTCTCAAAAAATCAAGAAATCAAACAGTTCATGGTAACGAACTGTAGTAAGGAGCGACCCGGCTCAATAGTAAACGAAACTCTAAAAAACTGAATTTTGATGCAAAAAGATACATCAAAAGAATCGAATTTTTATGCTGATTCTAAATATATAAGTTTCATTAAATTTAAACTTTGTCATCAAAAGTTATGAGCCTGAGAAAATTTGCCTTATTTTGGAAAATAGGGTGAAACACCCCCTAGAAGTCAAAGAATCTTAACGAAAACCACACCATCGCATTCAGCGTATCAGAGAACCCTATAGCAAAAATTTCAAGCTCCTATCTACAATAGTGTGGAATTTCGAATTTTTTGCCAGAAGACAGATCACGGGTGCGTGTTTATTTGTTGTTTTTTTTTGTTTTTTTCCCCAGGGTTCATCGTATCGACCAAGTGGTCCTAGAATCTCGCAAGAGGGCTCATTCTAACGGAAATGAAAAGTTCTAGTGCCCTTTTTGAATGACCAAAAAAATTGGAGGGCACCTAGGCCCCCTCCCACGCTCATTTTTTCCCTAAGTCAACGGATCAAAGTTTTGAGATAGCCATTTTGTTCCGCATAGTCGAAAACCATAATAACTATGTCTTTGGAATGACTCACTCCCCCACAGTCCCTGGGGGAGGGGCTGCAAGTTACAAACTTTGTCCAGTGTTTAAATACAGTAATGGTTATTGGGAAGTGTACAGACGTTTTCAGGGGGATTTTTTTGGTTTAGGGGTGGGGTTGAGGGGAGGGGAGGGGGCTATGTGGGAGGCTCTTCCCTTGGAAGAATATGTCGTGGGGGAAGAGAAATTCAATGAAAAGGGCGCGGGATTTTCTAGCTTTACTCTAAAAAAAAAACAATGAAAAAATAAACATGAAAAAGTTTCTTCAACTGAAAGTAAGGAGTAGCGTTAAAACTTAAAACGAACAGAGATTATTACGCATATGAGGGGTCCTAAAATACTTTAGCATAAAGAGCGAGGTATTTAGGAGGAGATAAATACCTTACTCTTTATGCTATAGTATTTTTAGTAATTTCAACTATTTATTCTACGGCCTTTCTGATTCAGGGGTCATTCTTAAAGAATTGGGACAAAACTTAAGATTTAGTGTAAAGAGCGAGGTATTAACGAAGGGACAAACCCCCTCATATACATAATAAAAAATATAAGAATATAAAAGTTTGTTACGTAAGTTAATTCTTAAGTTACGTATATTTTTTACTAATAAAAACGTTCGTTAGAAATTAAAAGTTCTAGTTGCCTTTTTAAGTAACCGAAAAATTGGAGGGCAACTAGCCCTCCTTCCCCACCCCTTATTTCTCAAAATCGTCTGATCAAAACTAAGAGAAAGCCATTTAACCAAAAAAAGAATTAATATGCAAATTTCATTTTAATAATTTATGTGCGGAGAGGCAAAATCAAAAATGCATTAATTCAAAAACGTTCAGAAATTAAATAAAAAAAAAACTAGTTTTTAAAAGTGAAAGTAAGGAGCGATATTAAAACTTAAAACGAACAGAAATTACTCCGTATATGAAATGGTTTGTCCCCTCCGCAATCCCCCGCTCTTTACGCTAAAGTTTGACTCTTTGCCACAATTATACTTTTTAAAACAATTAAAAACTCTCTCTCTTAACTCTACTTCTTAAAACGGTAAAAAACTTTAGCGTAAAGATCTTAATGAAAATCACACCATCCAATTCAGTGTATCAGAGAACCCTTTTGTGAAGGTTTTAAGGTTCTATTTAAAAAATGTGGAATTTTGTATTCTTGGAAAAAGAAAGATCACGGAAGAAGAAAGATCCGCCTTGATTTTTTTCCCCCAGGGGTGATTGTATCAAACCAACGGTCTTAGAAGATCAGGAGAGAGCTAATTTGAATGGGAATCAAAACTTGTAGTGCCGTTTTAAGTGACCGAAAAGATTGTAGGGCAACCAACCTCTCTCCCACGCCTGTTTTTCCCCCAAAGATATCCAATAAATATAGCTATTTGATTCAGCATAGTTGAAAGGTCCAATAACTATGCTCTTGGTGAACACATGACCTTCCCTAGTCCCTGGGAAAAGGGCTGTAAGTTACGCAATTGGTCTATTGTGTTCACATATAATATACGCTATTGGAAAATATACGGTTATTTTTCGGGTAATTTTGTGCGCGGAGGGGGGGATTGCAATGGGGAGAATTTTCCATGAGAAGAAAGTTTCAAGAGGTAATTTTCCAACAAAAATGGTTCAGTCAAGAAGGGGAGGAGGAGAATTTCTTGCAACCGTCAGAAATGAAATAAAAAAAACTATTTTTTCAACTGAAAGTAAGGAGCAATCTTACAATTTAAATCGACAGAAATTATTCGATGTATGTGGAGGGCCGGGTAAATTTTTCGCAGTTCATATTAATGACTTACCAATAAAGTGAATATACCACTCGATGCCTTTTTTTATGTTCTTTACGAATATAGGCTAATAATCGCTTTAATGGCAAATTCAAATTTAAGCACTTTTTGAGCTCTTGAAAATGACCAAAATATGGGTTATAAATAAGACTTAAAATATTGGTCTCAAACTTTAAAGCATTGGTCTCAAACTTACTGTTTCATTGTAAATCCATTTTTTTATGTTATACAGGGTGACCCAAAAAGATGCGTACCCCTATTTTATTCGACAAAAAAATCCATTTTTTAATGAATGTTTTTTCTGTTGCAAGATGTGAAAGGTGAACATATGGATGATTGTTTGTTGCTATAGTTGCTCAAAAAATTTCTTGGACCAATCAGCAGAAGATATTCTCCCTGGAGACCTATTTACGCAGTTAAAACGTTTCCATTGTCGCAACTTTCCACCAAAATCAACGATTGTTAGTTCGGTTACGAAGTTCAAAGAGCATGAGACTGTAGTGGACTTATGTTCTAAAGCCACAGGGGGAACTTATTCAGGCAGGAAAAAGAGTGCAAGGACAGAATAAAACATTACTGCAGTGAGGGACTACACTGTCCCTCACTGTTCAACTGAACGTAAGAACACGGCACAGTGATTCCCATGTTATTCCGAGTTCTTGGCTGTGTCTACGCACTGATTTACTAGGGCTGTTCCTACTGAGTCCCTTACTGCAGGAATGTTTTCTTCTGTCCTTGCATTCTTTGCGTGTCCTTGCACTCCCTTGTCATTTCGAGTTCTTGGCTGCGTCTACGCACTGATTTACTAGGGCTGCGTCCTACTGAGTCCCTCACCGCAGCAACGTTTTCTTCTGTCCTTGCATTCTTCGCTTGTCCTTGCACTCCCTTGTCATTTCGAGTTCTTGGCTGTATCTACACACTGATTTCCTAGGGCTGCGTCCTACTGAGTCCCTCACCGCAGCAATGTTTTCTCCTGTCCTTGCATTCTTTGCGTGTCCTTGCACTCCTCTTTCATTTCGAGTTCTTGGCTGCGTCTACGCACTGATTTCCTAGGGCTGCGTCCTACTGAGTCCCTCACCGCAGCAATGTTTTCTCCTGTCCTTGCATTCTTTGCGTGTCCTTGCACTCCCCTTTCATTTTGAGTTCTTGGCTGCGTCTACGCACTGATTTCCTAGGGCTGCGTCCTACTGAGTCCCTCACCGCAGCAATGTTTTCTTCTGTCCTTGCATTCTTTGCGTGTCCTTGCACTCCCTTGTCATTTCGGGTTCTTGGCTGCGTCTACGCACTGATTTCCTAGGGCTGCGTCCTACTGAGTCCCTCACCGCAGCAATGTTTTCTTCTGTCATTGCATTCTTTGCGTGTCCTTGCACTCCTTGTCATTTCCAGTTCTTGGCTGCGTCTACGCCCTGATTTACTAGGGCTGCGTCCTACTGAGTCCCTTACTGCAGCAATGTTTTCTTCTGTCCTTGCATTCTTTGCTTGTCCTTGCACTCCCTTGTCATTTCGAGTTCTTGGCTGCGTCTACACACTGATTTCCTAGGGCTGCGTCCTACTGAGTCCCTCACCGCAGCAATGTTTTCTTCTGTCATTGCATTCTTTGCGTGTCCTTGCACTCCCTTGTCATTTCGAGTTCTTGGCTGCGTCTACGCACTGATTTCCTAGGGCTGCGTCCTACTGAGTCCCTCACCGCAGCAATGTCTTCTTCTGTCCTTGCATTCTTTATGTGTCCTTGCACTCCCTTGTCATTTCGGGTTCTTGGCTGCGTCTACGCACTGATTTACTAGGGCTGCTTCCTACTGAGTCCCTCACCGCAGCAATGTTTTCTTCTGTCATTGCATTCTTTGCGTGTCCTTGCACTCCTTGTCATTTCCAGTTCTTGGCTGCGTCTACGCCCTGATTTACTAGGGCTGCGTCCTACTGAGTCCCTTACTGCAGCAATGTTTTCTTCTGTCCTTGCATTCTTTGCGTGTCCTTGCACTCCCTTGTCATTTCGAGTTCTTGGCTGCGTCTACGCACTGATTTCCTAGGGCTGCGTCCTACTGAGTCCCTCACCGCAGCAATGTTTTCTTCTGTCATTGCATTCTTTGCGTGTCCTTGCACTCCCTTGTCATTTCGAGTTCTTGGCTGCGTCTACGCACTGATTTCCTTGGGCTGCGTCCTATTGAGTCCCTCACCGCAGCAATGTCTTCTTCTGTCCTTGCATTCTTTGCGTGTCCTTGCACTCCCTTGTCATTTCGGGTTCTTGGCTGCGTCTACGCACTGATATCCTAGGGTTGCGTCCTACTGAGTCCCTCACCGTAACAATGTTTTCCTCTTTTTTCCTGCCTGAATAAGTTCCCCCTCTGGCTTTAGAACAGAAGTCCAGTACAGTCGCATGTTCTCTAAACTTCGTAACCCAACTAACAATCGTTGATTTTGTGGAAAGTTGCGACAATGAAAACGTTTTTTATACTGAATCTGTACTCTCTGGTATGATTTTTCGCAAAATAGGTCTCCAGGGAGAATATCTTCTGCTGATTTGTCCAAGATATTTTTGGGGCAACTATAGCTGCAAACACTCATCCATAGCCTTACCTTTCACGTCCTGCAACTGAAAAGACATTCGCTAAAAAATTGATTTCAAATTAATTATGAAACTTTTATTAAGTTGGAAAAATAAATTTTATTTTGCCGTTTATGCTGTTTTCTTCTTCCTTGACGCCGAATTTACAATTAAGTATGCGTTTTCATTCGTTTTCGACAAAGTAATACTACGTTATCTCAGCAGCAAAATTATTTATAGTTAGGCTAGGTTGGGTTAGTTAGGTTAGTTTAGGTCAGATATTGCTTAAATTTGAATTTGCGATAGAAGCGATTATTATATTCGTAAAGAGCATAAAAAAGGCATCGAGTGGTACGTTCACACTATGTGTAAATGAATAATATGAACAACGAAAAATTTACCGAGGGCTGACCCTTCCTCAGCCCTTGCTTTTTACGCTAAAGTTTGACTTTCTGTCCTGATTCTTTAGGCAACACTGCTCAAACACAAGGGCTGTTAATTTTGGATGAAAATTATTCTTAAAGAAAAAGAGTGAGGTTTGAGGAAGGGGCAGCCCTCTCTCTTATATACAAAATAGCTTATGTTCGTTTCAAGCTTTAATGTTGTTTCTTACTTTTAGTTGTAAGTTCTTATGTGACATTTTCACACTTCTTAGGCTATTGCCAAAAACTGTTCGCTAAGCTGTTCTCAAATAGAGGATACTCAGGGTAAGGTATCAAACAGTTCGTGGTAACGAACTGTTGTAAGGAGCGACCCGGCTCAATAGTAACCGAAACTTTAAAAAACGGAATTTTGATACCAATAGTTACATCGAAATAATCGCATTTTAATGCTGATTTCAAATATATAAGTTTCATCAAGTATTACCCATCAAAAGTTTAGTATTACACATGAAAAGTTACGAGCCTGAGAAAATTTTCCCAATTTTAGAAAATAGGGGAAAACACCCCCTAAGAGTCATATAATCTTAATGAAAATCACACCATAGAAGGCAGATCAGATGTTTTTTTTTTTTTTTTTGTTGTTGTTTTTTTGTTTGTTATTTTTCCCCAGGGGTGATCACATCGACCCAGTGGTCCTAGAATGTCACGAGAGGGCCCATTCTAACGGAAATTAAAAGTTCTAGTGCCCTTTTTAAGTGACCAAAAATTGGAGGGCACCTAGGCCCCCTAACACGCTCATATTTCCCCAAAGTCACCGGATAAAAATTTTGAGATAGCCATTCTGTTCAGCTTAGTCGAAAACCTAACAACATAGTCTTTGGGGACGACTTCATCTCCCACAGTCCCTGGGGGCGGGGCTGCATGGTGCAAACTTCGACCATTGTTTACATACAGTAATGGTTATTATGAAGTGTACAGACGTTTTCAGGGGTATTTTTTGCGTTGGGTCCGGGTGTATCGTGGGGAGGGGGTTATGTGGGAGGATCTTTTCATGGAGGAATTTATCATGAGGGAAGAGAATTTCCATGAAGGGGGAGCAGGGTTTTCTAGCATTATTAAAAAAAAAAACAATGAGAAAATAAATATTTTTTTTTCAACTGGAAGTAATGAGCAGCATTAAAACTGAAAACGAACAGAAAATATTACGTGTATAAGGGATTCCGTCTCCTCCACAATACCTTGCTCTTTAAGCTAATGTATTTTTAGTAATTTCAAATATTTATTCTACGGGCTTTGTGATTCAGGGGTCATTCTTAAAGAATTGGGACAAAATTCAAGCCCTAGTAAAAAGAGCGAGGTATTGTCGAGAGGGCGAACCCCTTCACATACGTAATAAAAATACACAAATATAGAATTTCATCACGTAAGTTAATTCGTAAGTTACGTATATTTATTACTAACAAAAACGTTTGCAAAAAATTAAAAAAATCTTGTTGCATTTTTAAGTAACCCGAAATTGGAAGGCAACTAGTCCTCCTCCCCCGCCCCTTTGTTTTATCAAAATCGTCCGATCAAAACTATGAGAAAGCTATTTAGCAAAAAAAAATTATTGTGCAAATTTCGTTTTAATTATTCATGTACGGTGTGCCAAAATCAAAACATGTTTTAATTCAAAAACGTTCAGAAATTAAATTAAAAAACAAGTTTTTTAACTGCAAGTAAGGAGCGACATTAAAACTTAAAACGAACAGAAGTTGTTCCGTATATGAAAGAGGTTGTCCCCTCCTCAACGCCTTGCTCTTTACGCTAAAGCTTTCTGTTGTGTTAAAAAGTAGAGTTGTGACAAAGATTCAAATTTTAGCCTAAAGAGCGAGGCGTTGAGGAGGGGACAACCTCTTTCATATACGCAACAATTTCTGTTGGTTTTGAGTATTAATGTCGCTCCTTACTTGCAGTTAATTTTTTTTTTTTTAATTTAATGTTAAGAGGATCGAAGTACGACTGAACATATGTGTCCTGCTGATTCACCCTTTGAGTGCACTACAGCAAAGGTGTTTTGGCAATTATTGAAAAAAGTTGAAAATCTCAGGTACTACCTTTAGGTGTAGCTGCGGCAAGGTTGTATCCCGGGGGTTAATGATGGTATAAGTTAAAATTAGGTTACATTAGGTTAGTTTAAGTCAGATTAGAATATGTTAGCTTAGGATATGGTTATAGATATTAGAAATGGGTTAAAAATCAAACCTTGCCTAAGCCAACTTAACCTTGAATTGAATTAATCAAACCTTGAATTAAAATGAAAAAATTGATTGGTAACCCTGACTAAATCAAAGGAGAAAAAAAGGTATTTTGGACATTCACCATTTTGAGACGTTCACGATATCACACTGATTAAATTGAATCACATGTTTCATGTCTCTAGTCCTTATTGATTCGATGGTTGACACTGCAATATAAATTGTCATTATTGGTTTGTTTCACACGAGTTGCAAATCTGATTAGAAGGAAATCTAGACAAAAAGAAAAATAGATGCAGTAAGCAGTTATAGATTCTTTCATGTTACCACGTTATGAATCTCAAACTCTCATTGTACGTTATTTCGCGCCCACCTTCTAAAATCCTAGATGACTCTGCCTCCTTTACACACTGCCACCAAAAGAATTACATTTTATGTACATTTAGGGTAAGCGAAAAATAATTTGACCAAAAAAAAGTTGGTTTAAAAAGTTTATAATTTGGTAAAACCGTCATGTGATTTAAGTTGTCAGTTTATTGTTGTCAGGTGTCAGTTTTATTCCCAATGAAAATTTAGGTTTTCTTCAGATTTGTAATCGGTCTACCTATTTTATCTTAAGTGTAACAATTTATAACTTGTTTTATGATTCCCAGATTGTAACAGAAAAAGAGACAATCAATGAATTATTGACATGAAATAAAGCCGCTTCGATAATCCTAAAAATGAGAACTAAATAGGTTTTGCACGACTTGGAGTATTGATTTTGTTTTAAAGTTATCAAAAAGGAAAACGCTATTGTCTTTTCTCTTCAGAATTTTTTAACAAACTTTAGAATTCACTGAAATATTTGACAAGCTAAACGCTTTAATGAGATGAATATTAATTAAGGAGGAATGACAATTTCCAGTAAGACTCCTTCCTGTATTTATCTTTCTTTAAAGATACTTTATGAACAAAAGGAGGTAAAAATAAGCCCAATGAAAGTTACAGGAACTGCTGAATTTTTCACTAGAAGGAACAGAAAAAAAGACAAGAAAATTAAATAAACACAATTTTTATTAATAGACAATTATTTATATATGATTTAAAGGAAAT
The DNA here is from genome assembly GCF_032884065.1 of Artemia franciscana. Taxonomy (NCBI): domain Eukaryota; kingdom Metazoa; phylum Arthropoda; class Branchiopoda; order Anostraca; family Artemiidae; genus Artemia; species Artemia franciscana. The sequence goes on from NC_088877.1 coordinate 5,378,253, forward strand.
TGGAACTTCATAGGAGGCGGTAAAAATTGAAGCTTTTAATTGAATGTATACTAAAATACAGAATTTTCAGGATGCAAAATTTTTGAACATTTTCGGCTGCTAGCTCTTTTGATTGTTATTTTGTCTAGTAGGCCCACATTGACTGACACCGACTGATAGCTCATTGGAAGGAGATAATGGTACATATATAAAATTGTATTTTTGGTTTCTATGCTATGATTAGGATTTCTGAACTATTTTTGACATGTAGAATTTATTGAACGTGTTTGAGTAGAGCCCCCTTTCATTTTCCATTTGATCTTGCTGACCCACATTAACTATCTGCAGTTCAAAATCATGTGACACAGTTAATAATTTTAAAATCAGCAGTTCATTGTGGGCTTTGAATTTCACGACCTCCTAACCTCCTAAGAGTTCGTAAACCTCCTAAGAGTTTCTTGTGGATTCACTAAGGGCTTTGAAATATTGAAATTTATTCCAGTTTCAGTAGGATAACAGATATAGAAGATATGAATCAAGCCAAGAAAAAGCGTTTGATCTTATACCAATATGCGATAGTTTACAAAGAAGAATCCGATGAGTCAAGGAATCAAAAGCTTTACGAACATCCAAAAATAAAGCTGCCGGGATATGACCAGAATCTATTGCCGAATGAATGAAATTCAAGAAAGCTGCGCAAGCATGCTCCGTGGAGTGATTCACTGGGAATCCAAACTGGAAGTCATTCAAACAATCATTAACAATCATTCATTAACAACTTACAAAAGATCTCCCGTTAAATGACCCTTTTAAACTTTCCCCCCATTGAAACTGTCTCCTAGAAAATTTTTGTTTAATTGACCAGAAAGAGGGGGAGCGACTGTGACAGGTGGTATATTTATTTGATTCGACAAGTAATAATAATGCCATGCATAGATCTTGACAAAAGGTATATAAAGAATGGCATTTCTTCATTTTGTATTGTAAAAAAAGAACTAAGGGCTTAAAGGTATGAGCAGTCTATAAACTTGAAAACTTAGATTTTTTCTTATAATTATAGTTCCATGATGGTGTCAACTTTCTCCGACTTTAGTGCCTCTGATTCATCTTTATCTAGATATGAAAAAGCCTTTTTTTATGCAAAAAAAAAAAAAAAAAAAAAAAAAAAAAAAAAAAAAAAAAAAAAAAAAAAAAAAAAAAAAAAAAAAAAAAAAAAAAAAAAAAAATGGCTTTCTTCCATATTTTCAAAGATAAAATTTGGTGAGTCGGTTTCAAGATTTATTGAAGAACAAACATCATACCGGTTGATAGGTTTATACAGGGGTGTAAAAAAAAAACACTCTTAAAAATCCACAAATTAGAAGTAGTTGCATCCATTTTAAGTTCTGTTCTGTACATCAGTTTTTTTCTTCTTCAGCAAGTACCTGATGTGTCACCAACTGGACGCTTTACCACACTTGTTCCGTTGTTGTTCATCTTGGCTGTTTCCGCTGTGAAAGAAATCATTGAAGATATTGTAAGTACTTGCTTCTGATTCTACTTTTATAATAAACTAGCTGTTGGGGTGGCGCTGTCATTTATATTCCCTGTGCCCCTGTCGTGATTTGTGTCCGGGTGTCCCAGTCTGTAATTTCTCTTTGAGGTTCCCGGTCGTCATTTATATTCCCTGTGTCCCGGTCGTCATTTGTGTCCCGGTATGTAATTTCATCAGTTGAAAAACATGACGTCAGTCGACAAACAACTTCATGACGCATACAGCTCAATCCTTATAATGACGTCACTCGACAAACATGACGTCAGTCGACACACAAACATGACGTCACTCGACACGCACACACAGACAACTTATTTTTATATATATAGATATTCGAAATGCAGCACTTGGTAAAATCATCAGTGGAAGCTGACATCATCATTTACTATAGCCATCATTTGATATTCATGTAGCCTATCATATTTTGCAATTAACAAGTAATAGTTTTATTTGTAGTCCGTCTTACTATCAATAGAGAAGGACCAGAGCACGAGAAAAAGCGAGCGAAAATAATACGTAAAAGCAAATACAATACACTGATAACTGCACATAAAAATCTACTTAATAAGTTTGGCTTACCCTTGGACCGAAAACTCTATATTTTTTTCATATATTAGAATGGCCTCCTCAACTAGGCCTTCTCCTCTTCCCCAACCAAAGGCTCGACAATCCCTATGTTAACACAGATATTACACATAATTTTACACAGATAATAATCTGTATTGTTTTGCCATGAACAGGCAATACTATTATTGTTTTTTATATTTGTTTTACAATCAACAGAGAAAGATGGAGAACGAGAAAAAAACAAGACAGAGAAAAGCAAATACAATACACTCATAGCTACGCCCTAAAACTGAGTTAATAAGGTACTCACTCATGGGCAAAAACACTATACTCATAGGGCAGATTGGTCTCCTCATCTGCACCCATTTTCAGCAAAAACATTTACTTTCGAAACCAAACGACAGAGTTCTGAGCTGCATACAGCTTGCTGCCTGGAACTCTGATCTCCGTGCCATAAAAACGCAAGAATGATAAAGTCCAAGATAAAGACCGTGTTTTTCTTCTTTGACAACCACGGGCTGGTATACAGCAAGTTTGTGCCTCAAGGACACACACCACCACTTTCTATAAGGATATCCTCATGTAACTACACTAAAACGTGACAGGAGACAACCGAATATTGCTGATCGAAATGATTTCTTAACCACGACAATGCTTTAAGCTATTCCGCTGTCCATGCAACGCTGCATATTGACTGGTTAGGGCTGTAACTTTGCCAGACACTAAGTATGGCTCCGAATTAAGAGTGGCAGAATTTTTTCTCTTCCCCAAATTGAAAACCAGCGTGAAAGGTCGCCGTTTTGATGACATTGCTGCCGTCCAGAAATCTGTAACCAACACTTCTCAATTTGATTGCCTGGGGCACGTCCAAATCATTTTGGGGGCAGTGTATTTACGCCCGGGGGATCTATTTTGAAGAATTTAAGGTGGATTTTGACTTTTAAGGCTTCCCAAACTTTCAAAATCGAATTAATACTGTTGGGTTGACCCAACAGTTCTCAATACCTACTCGTCATATAGACTAAGAAATAAATTTCCCCCTTTAATTTTCTGATTAATACTACTAGAAAGATATTGAGATATATGAAATTTTTATTGATTAAATATAGGTAATGTTTCTTTGAATTGACAAGGATAGTATAAATGGCGTCTAATTGTGTGATTTATTTAAGTTGGAGCATAACCGTATACATTTTCAGGTATTCGGAATTATCAGAAACTCAATTTTAATAAAAACAGTTTCCATACGTAATTGTGTAAATTTTCTATTGTAGCTGGCTCCAAATTAAAAAAGTGAAAACTTTGGGTAAAAAATCAGCAAATAAAAGCAAAAAAAATGTATGGCACTAAACCGCTTATGGAGATGTAACTTACCTTTGAAGTTGTATCTTTGCCAGTCAAATGATTTTTAACATTAGTATTTCTGCGGACGACAAGCGTTGTTAGACTTAGCTAATGATTCGCTAATGAAACGTTAGTTTCGCTAATGAATTTCGTGATTCAACGTTGCAACACTGAAAAAATTGTTGTAGTAAGGTAAAGGATACGGCATTAGACTTTACAGTCCCTACCGGCGGTGCTGATCTCCGTTTCATGGCCCTTCAGCCAGGAAGTGCAATGGGGGGTTGGGGGCCAGCCATCCTGTGCTTTCGCACACCCTTCCTGTTTACCTTCCCCAGATTTCTCCAGGTACCCATTTAGAGCTGGGTCGACTCTGGCTAAGCTTACAGAGTCACGCCACTGACCCCCGTCCCAACTGAAGAATTGGGTACACTGGGATTCGAACCCTCGTCCTCTCAGACAAAGGATCCCGAATCCAGCGCACCAACCAACTCGGCCAGGCATGATTTTCGTGATTCAACGTTGCAACACTGAAAAAATTGAAATCATGATTTTCGTGATTCAACGTTGCAACACTGAAAAAATTGTTGTAGTGTCGCCCTAGAAACTCCTAATTTTCAAACAGCCAAGAGAAAAGTCTTTGAAAATCGTGGTTTTCAGGAATAAATATAACTAAGATGGTTTCAAAGCTAAAATGGGGTAGCAAACATTTGGAGGATGGGCAACTTACCCATAGATTCCTCCATTTGATTTTGAATTTTTTTTCACATTTTCATTGAAAATTTACCGCAATCAACAAATCTCTTTGCAAAATATACTGTTTTAGCTCTGCAAATAATTAATTTCAGCATATTACGGTACAACTTAAATGCTTCTAACTTAGCATTACTCGGTCTTTTTTTGCACTTTTTTCCAAAGGTTCTGCTTCCTTTTTATTAACTTTAGGATTCCAGATGCTAATCAGGGTGGTACGGGTGTTGAACTTTTTCATCGAGGATTTTTTAAAGGAGCTTTTAGACAATACGACGTGAATTTTTCCTTAACAGTGTCATAAAACTGGCCAAATATGTGTTTATAATTGCCCAAGCTAATATTTGCTGGTAAAAAAAAAAAAATCCCATGAAGATGTACCAAGATCTTCTTTCAATCTATCCAGCTCCACTGGTGAGCAACAGAATCTCGGTTTATCCTGAGGGACTAATCTTTGTGGATTTTGGAGGATTTGAAACAGGGCTGAAACTGACAATTGGTCGGAAGTATCAGAAAGCAGTACTTCATTCTTAATGGAGTGTAGCGATGAAAAAATACTGTCAATTAATGTTTCTGACTGATTTGAAATCCTGGTCGGTATGTTCGTACAAGGAGCCAATCCGTACGAAAGTAGTAAAGACAAGAGATTAGAAGCCTGCCTAGATGACGATTCTGCAAGGTCAAGATTAAAGTCACCTATCAATACAAATTCATATTTTTCAGCACAAACTTTCCTAAGAACTTCTTCTAATGTTTCAAGTAACTCGGTCGTAGATCCGTTAATTGGATATTAGCGTTAATTTCAATAAAAAGTGACTCAAATACCTTTTCATTATTTAGACATAAATCATATCTTAGTACGGCCTGAAAATTATTTGGGATGTAAAATCCGACTCCACCTTTTTTGCTCATCTTGCGGTTAAGAAAAATCGACATATAATCGGGAGTATCCAAAAGTACCTGATTTTTCTCATTTAAAAGTGTTTCACAGAGACCGATAATTGCAAGGCCCGAATCCCTACATAATAATTGAATATCGTCGAACGAAGAATTTAGCCTCTGAATGTTAAGATGCACAACCGGAAATCCATCACCCCACCGAGCTCCGGAGTCCCAAAATCGCAGCTCCTCCACAAACACGCTGTCAATGATACTCTAAAAATTTTCGTCAAAATTCATATTGGGGCTTTAAACAATCGGATTATTTACAATTTCATTAATATTAACGCTCCTAAATTCATTATCATTTAATCTCCCATATATATATATATATATATATATATATATATATATATATATATATATATATATATATATATATATATATATATATATATATATATATATATATATATATATATATATATATATATATATATATATATATATACATATATATATATAAATATATATAAATATATATATATATATAAATACATATATAAATAGTTTTATGAAAATATATATATATATATATATATATATATATATATATATATATATATATATATATATATATATATATATATATATATATATATATATTGCTACAATTTATAACATTCATTAAATTTGTAACGTTCGTTTACAACCAAATTAATTATTAATAGTAGTTAATCTAAGTTTTAACCTCGTAGCACAGTGTATTGATAATCTGCTTGGCAATACGGGGCCTGTGGGGTTTCAATCCCCGGCGTAGCAAGGCCCAGCAACTAAAACGTCGATTGGACACCCTATGCGTCAGCAATGGCTCTCTGGGATCTTTTTCATTTTAAGTGTTACCATTAGGTGAAACATGTCAGTAAACTGCTTCCTAGATAACCACTACCAAGGGTATATGTAAAATGCTTGAAGTCGAGTAGTGAAATAGTTTCTAGTATTCTAGATACTAGAAATAGATTCTAGATTCTTGTATCTTTCCTCGTTATTTCACTATATTACCCTGTCGAATATTTCCGTTCCAACCACAGATTTTCTAAACCTATTGGACTTTCTGTTTCCATTTACCATACCGACATTGGATACGGTTTGCCGCGTAGTGATCACGTATATAATTAAGCCACTTTTAGCGGCTTCATAAAAAGCGGTTCTCAGCCGTTTTTTTTTTTACATATTTATAATTCTTGCATAAAAAATGCATTTTTTTCCAGTTTTCCTTAAAGTAGCTAATGTGTTACTTTTATTTAAAAAAGATGACAAAGATGACTGAAACAATTATAGGCCTATTACAATTTTATCACCTGTTTCTAAAGTTTTTGAAAAGATAGTAAAAGGTAGGTTCACTTCATTTATGATAAAGAGTGATTTTTTTTTTTCTCCCAATCAATCTGGTTGCTGGAGTGGTTGGTCATCAGAGCAAGCAGTAGCTGCTTTACATCATTTCTTATCAGAGGCTATGAATGATAATTATCTGGCGGCAACTATTTCTGTTGATGTTAAAAAAGCTTTTGATATAATAGACCATACAATTCTTCTTGATAAGCTGGGAAATATACGAATTCATGGAATAGCTCTTGATTTAGTGAAATCGTATCTATCTAAAAGGAGTTTTAAAGTCCAAGTTGGTGAGGAATCATCTCATATTTTTCCAGTAGAAAATATAGGCCGATGCTTTTTTTATTTTATATAAATAATCTTCCAAATTGCATGCCTTCAGAAAAGGAATTATCAACTTGTTTGCGGATGACACAGCAATTAGTTTGAAGGCGGGTAATGAGGAGGACCTACGATTATCCCTCGAAACTGTTGCTCTGAATGTAAATTATTGGTTTCATGAAAATCAACTAATACCCAACCTAGAGAAGTTGATAGATTCAACTTTTTTGTTTAAAGTACATATTAGTAAACTTGTGGCAACATTGTCCAGGAGTCTTCGTTGTTTGCATCGAATCAAGTTTCTGTTTCCGTACCAGATCGTGAGAACTTTTTATTTTTCATTAGTTGAATGTTATTTTCAATATTGCCCGAGCGTCTGGATATTGACTTTCCCTTCGCATTTACGAGGACTCCAAATTGTTCAAAATAAATCAATAAGAATCCTGGACTATTTTTAACACACCCTACGAAGACAGAAAAATTATATGAAACTAAAAGATCTTTTTTATTTCTGGTTACTCTGATTTGCACCAAATTTTTCACCTTCATTTGGGCATATGGTTTTCAAATATCCAAATTAGTGACAATTTTCTTTCTTTCTTTCTCTTTCTGTGCTCCGTGAGAGTTATTGAAGTGCAATTTATTTTTTCCCCTTAATTATTAAAGGAGACATACGAGTTGCCTCTCTGTCTCCTTTGTGCTAATTTTTTGTGTAGCGATTTTGGTTAATGAAGTCAAGTCAAAAAGCAAAAAAAAACATAAATGTTTGTTTTATCACCAAATTAGGAGAAAGTGCAGCATTGTCGTTGTCAGTTCTCCGGATCATCAGGTACTCCTGTACCCTTTTTGCTCTGGATTGTCTTTTCTAAACTGAAAAATCGACTGCACGAACAGTCAAGTAGACTTCGCGGAAAGGTTATGGTCGGAAGCAGCAAAGTAAGGAAGCATTTCAAACAAAGACTGTAGATAAAGCTCAAAATACCAAAACCAAAGACAGGCAGTTTTGGACTCCGATAATCGTTCTTTTACACTATAAGCTATTTCATGGATAAGCTCTGCCGCTTCTGACGCATGCGCTTCGTCGATGGTATCTCCTTCAACCACCAACTCGTAGGCCTGTTTTGCCTTTTCAAGGGATTCTGGTACCACGTCGTTGTCATCAAACACTTTGCTTTTAAGTTCTTATGATAAAAGGTTCGCTTAAAAACCACCTCGAATAGACCATGGCCTCGCACAGCACGAAAGACAGCTTTGCCTTGTAAGATACTTCGCCCAGCGTTAGGCACGCATACTTGACTTGAGATTTCCAAAAGACCCAAGTCAGCCATAAGGAAGGCAATGACTCTTAGGAAACTCATGCGCGTGTGAAACCCACCTAGGACAACAATAGCATTTGTTAAAACACTTGTGGTAGGCTCTACATCGACAATACACTTTGCCTTCCAGTTAAGCGTTTGATCAAAGGTAATGACTAGAGTTTTTCTAGCTTGACTAATGCGCTCATCGACTTTATTCTTTTGTATTTTTTTTTGGAAGTAAATAAAACGACAGAAACCTTTTATGCAGCCTTGAACCCTGTCGTGTAGCAAGTATTATGGTAGATGGCCCTACTGATTAGGTCATCTAATGAATGGTACTAAGGAATGGAAACTGGAAGGGGAAGGGGTTTCTAGAATACTGGTTTGAAATAAACTGTTCGATACTCATTCTAAGGTGCCACTCCTAGCTCGATTCAAAAGTAGATATATATATTATATATAATACATGCATTAGTATATGTATGTATCTAAATATGAATTGAACAACACAAAAATAAACTCTTTAGGAATTTATTTTGAAATTGTTCATAATAACTAAAATGGTGAAAATACTGAATCGGGATGATTAATAAATAAATTATTTAGAAGTTTATCAGGCGTCCAATAGGCTAAAAATACAACTCAATTAGAACTACATCCGAACAACTTCGGATGGCCAAGATAACACTGACAAAGTCATTCACCATTGAAATATTGACTCCAGTAATTAGAATCAGGTCCCAGTTTCTTATGCTGACCTAGAAGATGTAAACATTTCACCACCAGAACCTTTTTTTTATATTTTCTTTTCAGGCAAAAAAAAAAAAAAATCTTCAAGCACACCATCTGTCTGAGTTTTGTTATTTTATTTATTTTGTTTCTTTTGTTCTTATATTTTCTTTGGTTAAAAAGGGGGTAAAAAATTGGGATTGAACCGTATTTCTTATAAAGTGCCATATATCATCAGTCAAACGAGTACCTACAACTATCCTTAGACAACTAACTCTCTGGAGAATATATAACAAATCTTCATAGTCGACAAATATGCCTTCGAATCCTTCCATACGAAAGACATTTCTTTTTAAAAATAGGTATAACTCTGAAAGTTATAATACCGGTTGGAATAAAGAACGGCAAATAACTCCTCTAACGCTTTGCGACTATATTTACTGACTATATTATATTTGCGACTATATTCGCGACTATATTACCAACAATCACCGAAAAATCGATATTGGATTCCTAGATTTGTTACCATAACCCGTATTTTGGTAAAGTGGAATAAAATTATGATTGGAATAATAGTAGAATACTTAGGTAGCATTAGTGATATGTAATTTATCAATACGTTTTATGAATCGTCATCATCTGTTCTAAGCTTATAGACAATATATAGATAAATTGCTTTATTTTTAAGAATAATTTATTATAATATAACAATTATTATAATAATTTGTTATAATATAATAATTATTATATAGTATACATTAAAATAATTATATAATACTTATTATATAATGTTTATATAATTCTTTATGTAATATTTATTATTATAATCTATATAAATAAATTGTTTTGTTTGTACAGAAGCGTTACCGTGCAGATAACCACATAAACAAAAGAAGAATTGAAGCATATCGGAATTACCAATGGAAATACGTCAGGTGGGACCAAGTTCTAGTTGGAGATGTCGTTAAAGTATGGGATGATCATTTTTTCCCTGCAGATCTGCTCCTTCTTTCTTCAAGGTTAGTTAGCAATTTATCCCATTTGAAAAGCTTTCCTAAAGGTTATTTTATTGCTATGTCCAGACTGTTTGTACATTAAACTTATTCGCTTTTCTTTCTACTGAATTATTCATGTAGAAAGTTGGTGGATTGGGACTTGCACTAGAATATTTGTTATGATGGTGGAATGGCGCCTAAGATTGAGGATTTTTCTTAATGGGAAAGAATCAGAAAACAGGTGAAAATTTACGGTATTATCGAGCTCATCTATACACACATAGTTGGCACATAACTTAGACACTTAGAAAACAGCCAAGTATTTTTTTTCCTAGCTGGTGGTGCTGGTGGGAGAGGGTACAGTAAGATAGAAAGGGTAAAAATTTGTGGAATTTTTGTATTTTAACCATGGTTTGTAGGTGGTAAATTCACGAGGCTGACAATGATTCCTAGAATTTAATGTTCCAGACTCCTGTTCCTGTAATTTGTGAATTTAGACTGTTTTAACAGTGTATGTATGTATATATTTTATTTTCAACAGACAAATCAGGATGAATTTGTACCATAAGTTTCGAGAAATGTACCAAAAATTCATATATCGTAAAAAAATAAACGGTGGTTTCTTTTTAGCTTGTGGTGCTGAAAAAAACACGCGTTCCCCAAAAGAAAGTGTTTCAAAGAAAGAAAAGAAAGAAAGAAAGAAAGTTCATATAAAAAGAAAGAAAAAAAAGAAAGAAACAGAAAAAAAAAGAAAAAAAAAGAAAAAAAAAGAAAGAAAAGAAAGAAAGAAAGTTCATATAAAAAGAAAGAAAGAAGAAAAGAAATAAAAAGAAAAAAAAAGAAAGAAAGTTCATATAAAGAGTAGAACTTCAAATGAAAAAAATCAAAATGAATAAGCATGTCAATCTTTAAAGGAATGTAAATTATTATTAATCAAATAAAAGTGGGGCTACATCCCTTTCAAAACCTCTAAAGACTATTGTGTCATGAAAACCGTTCACGAATCTTTCGGTCTTTCTTATATGGGCTGACTAAAATAATTCCAAGACCTTTAACTCTTTATACTCGCCCAACGAGAATATTCTCCATCCCAGCTGCTCGAAAAAAAAAGTTTTTTTTGGTGCGTTTCTGGACTCTGATTACATCCTAGACAAAATCCTATAAATTTGTATGCATTAGGATACCATTGGCCCTAGGACTTGTGGATATAAGTTTCAAGCTGACCAGAGAAAACAAGTTCTTTGGCCCTCCAATGTCCTCCCCTATAAAATTTGAGCTCCCTTTGCCTAGAAACCCAAAAATAGGATACTGATCAGACATCCAGGGAAGTTTTCGACATGTTCATCTTCCGTTCTACTAAAATCCATCTATGAACCACGGACCATTTTTATTATTTATGGTCTTTGCCCTTGAGGTTTCATGGGGTGTCCTTCCAGGGATATAGTTATTATTATATCTTTTGACCATTGATAGTAAAGTGGTCAAAAAACCTTGAGACATTATTTTATTTATTTATTTGAAAACCCGTCATACAGAAGCAAGAAGACGGAGCAGTAAAAGAAAACAAAATAATAAAACAATAAAGACAACAATTCAACACTCCGCAAAATACAAGACAAGCAAATATGCGAAAGAAACCAGAATGAAAAAAGACTTGTAAGCGAACGAGTATAATCTACATAATATAGTCGCGAAAAAAAACAACTTCGTAAACGGCGATATACTATATATGCTGCAGAACAACAACAATATTGAAAAACCCGTCACAATTAAACACACAACAAAACAAAGAATACGAAAAAGAAAATACAACGTATCACTGCTTGAGAATGTGGGACCAATCATTTAAATTCCCATCTATTTGCACTATTAACTAATTGCACTTGCTGAAATTGTTCGCCGTCCGATATTGTTCAACCTTTAAAAGGACGCTAAAATTCTATCTTCAATTGAATGCCCCCCCCCCGTCTCAAGTTTCTACGACTGACCCTTCTATATGAAGTGGTCAATCATTTTTAATTCACCCCAACTGTGGTGCCTCTGATATCTTGTTTGTAAAAGTGTCGGTCCCGATTCAGGAAACGTTTAAGTGTCAAAACAGCAGGCCAGATTTATTTTGACTGGACAACATCAAAGTGTCTTGACAACCCTGAAAAGCCGATATTAAAGTTCGTTAGGAGCCCAGTCAACCTTGGGAACCACTGATCTAGATGGATGAAAGTTGCAATAATTATGTTTGATAGCTTAGAACGGCAAGATTTTCGTTAAAATGTACTGCTGTTAAATAAAACTTATTGCAGCTTTAACTCTCCTGGGGCCAAACATAGAGGATTTTTCTTCACTTTACTTTGTTTGAAGTTTCCCTTTTCGTCACCTCCAAAGATATCTGGGATTTTTCTCTGTGCTTTTCCTAACACTGTCTCATCTTGGTCTCTGGTGTCTAACACAATAAAATAAGACGTAAATTATTAATAAAATAAGTAGAATAAGAAGATGAACAATAAAAGTACAGTCTTGTCTTGCTTAATTTTTATAGCGTTACTCCATAAGTTCAGCAGGCATCAAAATAGAAAACTTCATAAAAAGGAACAAAACTTGAGAAATTTTGAATCCTGAGGTTGAGCAAGTTAAAATGATGTTGGCTTGTTCTTGACCTCTGCGTCATCTATGTGTTACAGAAGTGGAAAGTCAGATTGGCAAGAAACTCAATCCAGAGTTTAACAAGTATGTGAACGTTGGGCTTCTCTGATCGCCAAATCCTATTGCCGTACACAACCTACATCAGGCCTATCCTCGAGTATTGCTTTCCCATTTGGGGTCCCCAAACTCAAAAGACTGCTTATATATCAACAGAACAAGAATATGTCCAAAAACGCGCTACTATAATACTACTTGGACGTTGCTTGAGCAACCACGAAAGTGCACTTGAACTCTTGAACTTGCCCGCATCATTCGCTTGAAGACTTGATTTAATAATGAGATTTGTGAAAACGCTACCAGTAGACGAGGAACACCGATCTGTTTTTAAACCATCTGTACAGATCAGCAGAATTACTAGGCGTCACAGTAAAACTACTACCGTTAACATCATTGACCTCAACCGTTGACATCATTTTTATACAATCCTAATAAGGACTTATGCCAGATTTGCCTCTCACTCAATCAGACTATCTGTCTTGGCTTTTTCTGCAATTAGCCATGGCTTGATGCCCACAACTACTTTATTTTAATAAGTGCTTATGCTAGATTTGCCTCTCACTCAATCGGACTGTCTGTCTTGGATTTTTCTACAGTTAGCCATGGCTTTATGCCCACATCAAGACGGATTTGTACGAACGGATTTGTAAACTCCTTTGTGCCATTTTGTAAGCGTATTTAACAAGTGATCTTTTTATTCATTTTCTATTTCTTTTGTGATTAAAAGTAGCATAATTTAGCGTTCATTTTTTAGTGCTACGATAGCTATTTAAATAAACGAATACGACGGAGAATACGATATTGCTAGTTATATTACTAAAGCAGAAACAAAACTTGTGATAGTGGTAGAAATAATATACTTGCCTCTTTATTGGAACATTTTATTTTGCAAATTACATAAAAAAACTAGTTTTTTTTAACTGAAAGTAAGGAGCGACATTAAAACTTAAAACGAACAGAAATTACTCCGTATATGAAATGGGTTGTCCCCCCCGCAATCCCTCGCTCTTTACGCTAAAGCTTGTAATTGTTTTAAAAAGCTGAATTGTGGCAAAGAGTCAAACTTTAGCGTAAAGAGTGAGGGATTGCGGAGGGAACAACCCATTTCATATACGCAGTAATTTCTGCTCGTTTTAAGTTTTAATGTCGCTCTTTAGTTTCAGTTAAAAAAACTAGTTTTTTTTATGTAATTTCTGAAGGTTTTTGAATTAATGCATGTTTGATTTTGGCTCTCCACACATAAATTATTAAAATAAAATTTGCATATTAATTCCTTTTTTGGCTAAATGGCTTTCTCTTAGTTTTGATCAGACGATTTTGAGAAATAAGGGATGGGGAAGGAGGCCTAGTTGCCATGCAATTTTTTTCGGTTACATAAAAAGGCAACTATAAATTTCAATTTTTTCGAATTTTTTATTAGTAAAAAATATACGTATTTTAAGAATTAACTTACGTATCAAACTTTTATATTCTTTAATTTTTATTATGTATATGAGGGGGTTTGTACCTTCGTTAATACCTCGTTATTTACACTAAATCGTAAGTTTTGTCCCAATTCTTTAAGAATGACCCTTGAACCAGAAAGGCCGTAGAATAAATAGTTGAAATTACTAAAAATACTATAGCATAAAGACCGAGGTATTTATCTCCTCCTAAATACCTCACTCTTTATGCTAAAGTATTTGTAGAACCCCTCATATGCGTAATAATCTCTGTTCGTTTTAAGTTTCAATGCTACTCTTTACTTTCAATTGAAAAAACTTTTCCATGTTTATTTTTTCATTGTTTTTTTTATAGTAATTTTAGAAACTTCTGCGCCCTTTTCATTGAATTTCTGTTCCCTCATGACATATTTCTCCAAGGAAAGATCCTCCCACATAGCCCCCTCCTCTCAACCCCACCCCCAGAACCAAAAAAAAATCCCCTGAAACGACTGTAAACTTGCCAATAACCATTATTATATGTAAACACTGGTCGAAGTTTGTAACTTGCAGCCCCTCCCCCAGGGACTATGGGGAGTAAGTCATTCCCAAAGACATAGTTATTATGGTTTTTGACTATGCGGAACAAAATGGCTATCTCAAAATTTTGATCTGTTGACTTTGGAGAAAAATGAGCGTGGGAGGGGGCGTAGGTGCCCTCCAAATTTTTGGGTCACTTGAAAAGGGCACTAGAACTTTTCATTTCCGTTAGAATGAGCCCTCTTGCGACATTCTAGGACCACTTGGTCGATACGATGACCCCTGAAAAAAAAAAAAAAAAAAAAAAAAAAAAAAAAAAAAAAAAAAAAAAAAAAAAAAAAACACGCACCCGTGATTTGTCTTCTGGCAAAAAATACGAAATTCCACATTTTTGTAGATAGGAGCTTGGAAATTTTGCTATAGGTTTCTCTGATACGCCAAATGCGATGGTGTGATTTTCGTTAAGATTCTGTGACTTTTAGGGGTGTTTTCCCCTATTTTCTTAAATGAGGCAAATTTTTTCAGGCTCTTAACTTTTGATGACAAAGACTAAATTTGATGAAACTTGTATATTTAAAATCAACATGAAAATCTGATTCTTTTGATATATATTTTAGCATCAAAATTCCGTTTTTTAGAGTTTCGTTTACTATTGAGCCGGGTCGCTCCTTACTACAGTTCGTTACCACGAACTGTTTGATTATAAATTTTATGCTATTTAATCCATTTTAAACCAATAGCGTTTCTACTGCTTCTAATGGAATTTGTTAAATTGGTTTTGGATTCTAAGGGAGAAACCAAATGACGATAGCTATTTGAGTATAATTAATGCTATGGTTTATTCTCGTTGATGATTTGTCTTGCTTCTTAAAAATTTTGTACTATTTAATCGATTTCAAAAAAGCAGTTCTCATTGGAGCTCCTTAATTTGTTTTTGATATTCTAAGGGAGATGCCGGTTGACAATAAGCTATTTACATAAAACTGATTGCATTGTTTAGTCTGTTAACTAATTTGAGGCCTGTCTATTTGCACTTTATACGGTTTACCAATTTCAAACAAAATATAATTTGTAATGTTGCCAGTCTCAGTTTGTTTATGGGATTGGGATTCTAAGGGAAAAGCCGATTGACTAGTTTAATCTCTTGACTGGTTTAACCTCTTATATAGTTTGAGTCTTGCATGTCAGCGATTCTTTGATCAATCTCAAGTGAGGTGGGTGGAGCTGCCCAATTTTTTTTTTCTAAGGGAGAAGCCAATTACCGAGAAAGTATTTTCAAAAATCAACTGCTTTTCCCGGTTTCAAAATTATCATTTTTGGTTTATTGCTATAAAGTAGAATGGATAATTTTCATAAGCGGAAACAATGTCTCAGGGTAGCTGAAAAGCTTATCAAAAGCAGAAAGTGTCGCTAGTACATCAACATTTTTCTTTTTCTAGTCTCTTATTGTTCTTTCTTTTTTTTTCTTTTTTTTTTCTAAGGGAGAAGCCAATTACCGAGAAAGTATTTTTCAAAAATCAACTGCTTTTCCCGGTTTCAAAATTATCATTTTTGGTTTATTGCTATAAAGTAGAATGGATAATTTTCATAAGCGGAAACAATGTCTCAGGGTAGCTGAAAAGCTTATCAAAAGCAGAAAGTGTCGCTAGTACATCAACATTTTTCTTTTTCTAGTCTCTTATTGTTCTTTCTTTTTTTTTATTTTTTTTTTCTAAGGGAGGAGCCAATTACCGAGAAAGTATTTTTCAAAAATCAACTGCTTTTCCCGGTTTCAAAATTATCATTTTTGGTTTATTGCTATAAAGTAGAATGGATAATTTTCATAAGCGGAAACAATGTCTCAGGGTAGCTGAAAAGCTTATCAAAAGCAGAAAGTGTCGCTAGTACATCAACATTTTTCTTTTTCTAGTCTCTTATTGTTCTTTCTTTTTTTTTATTTTTTTTTCTAAGGGAGAAGCCAATTACCGAGAAAGTATTTTTCAAAAATCAACTGCTTTTCCCGGTTTCAAAATTATCATTTTTGGTTTATTGCTATAAAGTAGAATGGATAATTTTCATAAGCGGAAACAATGTCTCAGGGTAGCTGAAAAGCTTATCAAAAGCAGAAAGTGTCGCTAGTACATCAACATTTTTCTTTTTCTAGTCTCTTATTGTTCTTTCTTTTTTTTTATTTTTTTTTTCTAAGGGAGAAGCCAATTACCGAGAAAGTATTTTTCAAAAATCAACTGATTTTTCCGGTTTCAAAATTATAATTTTTGGTTTATTGCTATAAAGTAGAATGGATAATTTTCATAAGCGGAAACAATGTTTCAGCTGAAAAGCTTATCAAAAGCAGAAAGTGTCGCTAGTACATCAACATTTTTCTTTTTCTAGTCTCTTATTGTTCTTTCTTTTTTTTTATTTTTTTTTTCTAAGGGAGAAGCCAATTACCGAGAAAGTATTTTTCAAAAATCAACTGATTTTTCCGGTTTCAAAATTATAATTTTTGGTTTATTGCTATAAAGTAGAATGGATAATTTTCATAAGCGGAAACAATGTTTCAGCTGAAAAGCTTATCAAAAGCAGAAAGTGTCGCTAGTACATCAACATGTTTCTTTTTTTAGTCTCTTATTGTTCTTTCTTTATGTTTTCTTATCGTTAAAAGGATGGATCTTTAAGAAACATAAAAATTGTGTGATGTTCATTACAAAACGTCTATGTGGCCGTTTTCCGAAAGAGTCAAGGAAGAGTCGGAAAAACAAACGATCTGATTGGTTCAATGAGTACATCTCTGGAAAGTCTCTATCCTTCTATTTTCTGAAAATTGTATCCTAAGTAATAGTTTTCCTTTACTTTAGCGAGCCTCAATGCATGTGTTACATTGAAACAGCGAATTTGGATGGGGAGACTAATTTGAAAATTCGTCAGGGCTTGCAGGCCACCATCAAAGTTGTCAACCCTAATGACCTTCGAGAAATGTCTGCCACTGTTGTTTGTGAACTTCCCAACCGTCATCTCTATGAATTCGTAGGAAATTTTCAAGAAACTGGAGAACAGTAGGTTACTTTTTTTAATTCGATTTTGTGGTCCCAGGTTTTGTCATTTGAAGCGTTTTTTAAGCAACTGGAGTTATGTTAAGCATTGACAAAAAATTACAGGCTACCTCAAACTCCCTTAAAAAAGAAAAAACCTCAAACTCCCTTAGTGGACATATTTTTATTTTTAACTTCATATTTATTTTTAATTAAATATATGTCAATGCGTTATTTTGGTGGTACAAACTTTTAATACTGGTTGACCTAGAACGTACTTTTAACAGTGTTATTGTGGACATTATTTATTTTCTGTATTCTAAGAAGGTAAGTCTTTATTAGAAAATGACTATGTAACCCCTTCATGGAGATGCTAGGGAGTCGCTAGTCCCCGAAACTCGTCGTATAATTAGGCGGAAAGAGAAAACGGAACAAATAATCTCGGAAAATTTTGTGCCTTCGAATTCTCTAGGCAAAAGTTACAAACGAAGATAAATTCTTAAACCACACTGGATTGGCATAATGTAAAGAAAAAAGATGAAAAATGTTTTTTTTTTCACGTTGACTCTCCGCGTTGTTTTGGTTTTCTTTGTCTTTTCACACTCTTTGGCATTTTCCTTGAAAATTTTTAGTTCGTGCTGGAGAAGAGAGGCGATTCTCCTCCCAAAATATTCGCTTTATTTCTCAGTATTTTCGTTTGGCCTTAAAAAGCCCTATTTTGATTGCTTTTTCTATATATTAAAGTTACAAACATTTGAACTTGTGGGAAAATTAATTTTTTCAGTAGTTCCTAACTCATCCTACCGTTCTTTAAGTACCTGATGCTTGTAAATTTTTGACTGGAACATTTCTTTTGATATCTGGAGACACCTTTTCTAGGAAAATCCTTTTCGTTTAGAATTTTGAAGATTTCCAGTCTCCACCCCCTCCAGTAGTCCCTTTAACAGGGACCTGTTGGATCTTCTTGTCTGGTCGTTAAGCCTCTGGAAACCACTAAATATTTGTTATAAAAGATGATGCTCGTTTTTTGATACGAATGGGATTCGAAATTCCTGGATTCTGGGTCCCACCTATAAAATCTCATTTATAAAAGAAGTGGGATTCAAGGAATTCTCGTTTTATGATTGGTGCTCACCTATTTTAGTAAGCCCAGGTCTGTTTGTGACGTCTCGTGGAAAGGTTCAAAGATCAGCAAATGGATGCGCAGAATATTTAGGAGTAGCAGTAGATGAAAACCTTTCTTTCCTTCCTCACATCCATGCTTTAGAACTAAAGCTTTCAAGGAATCTGGGTATCATGAAGAAACTGAAGACTACATTCCCACGTAAAACCCTTACCTTTCTCTACCATGTGCTCTTAAACCCCACATACAGTATTGCGCAATGGTATGGCAGTCGACGTTCAAATCCGATATGAAAAACTGGATTCCATCCACAAAAATGCCTTGAAGGTCATCAAGCACACAGAAGATTATCTCTCGCTGAAATCGCTGTTTGAGCTTTTCTGCTTGGTTTTTGTTTTCAGATTCTTCTCCGGCTTGCTTCCACTGCCTTTTAGGAATCTATTCCGTTTGGTAGCCGAAGAGCATCTTCCAATAACAAGACTATCTATCCATATTCGACACACGCCAACAGTGAGGTCGGATTTTTCTCCTGACATCGTCTGCGCTAAGGCTTGAACTGAGAGCTAGGAGCTTCCTTGGCTGTTTCAAAGAGAGAATAAAAAAATATCTCGTTTTGAAATAGATTAAATTGAATAAAGAAATTAAATAGATAAGAGATTTTAGTCATTATTGAGTATATTTTTTTGGGGTGGGGATTTGAGTGGTTTGCTCCTGGATGAAAAAAAAGGGGGGGTCTTATAAGGATGTTTTTGTTGGTAGGGGCCATGGTTGTATCAAGAAGTGGATGGATAGCCATAGTGCGTAATAAGTTTTGAGGCGATAAGGGACTCGGCATGCATTTTTGCATAGAGATGAGAGATTATGTATGTTATGACTGTTATATATTTTTTTTTAATAAACCCGAGTGAACTGAACTGAACTCTGTCATCTATGCTTATTTTTACTCCAGATTTTTAGGAACATTTTTCAGAGAACAAAAAAGAAAAACACGTATTATTTTTTACGTTCAACAAAAATATGCAAAGATTTAATGGGACTAGAATTTTGAGTCTTTTAATGGTCTTTATAGGGGTGCACCCCTATAAAGGGCTGATTTACCTTAGAGCTCATAGAGATGAACCTTCCCCATAGCTAGTTAGTGTATCTAAAATATAATATAGAATATAATATAATAAAATATAATAGTAAAAACAGATTACAACATTAAGTTTTATTATGTTTATTTTGATGCTTAGTACAATAAAAAGGAATCTATGTATACTAAATCAAGGGAAAGCGAATTATGAGAATATTTCTAATAAAATATTTAATTGTTTTATAATCTAATATATTCTCTGAGGCCAACCTGACTTTTATTCATAATAATGATAGATGGTAATAAGCTTACCTAAGCTATGGATGTCAGGTGATTGATTTTTCTAACGATAATTTCGACAGGACCTGTGCCTGTCATCATCAGGTTAAATTCAAATTTCTTGCCAGAAAGTAAAATCACTAAATAAATAAAACTAAAAACACTGAACAACACTAATGATGAGCCGAACCTGGAATTATTGTTGTGCCATGGCCCGAATTTTGGTAGAGGCATTGATGGCTGCAGTCCTAGTAGATCTTAAAGAGGTTGGGCCTTTAGGAAAGGGGTGGATTTTTTTGTGAGTTTTCAATTTATGGGTGACGGGTTCCCAAATTTCGCTAATGTGAAACTCACCATTGTCTTTATTGATGGCTGGTTTATTTTTAGCAATTTCCAAAGCTTCTCTGATTTTCTGCTATAAGAGTTGTGGGACAATAGCAATAAGTTGGGCTTGGTCAAACTTAATGGAGTGGGAAGGGTTTTCAAAGATATGATGGGCCAATGCAGAATAATTATCTTCCTCCTTTAGCTTTGTCTTTTTAAGGCAGGCATCAATGGAATCAGCATGTTCTTTTAATCGGTCATGTAGAGGTCTCAGGGTACGACCTATATAGGTATCACCACAGCTACAAGGAATTTTATATACCCCTGGTGGATCTGAAGTAATCTTGTCCTTGCCTTTGTTCAAGAAGGAGGAGATAGTCCTTCCAGAGGGAAA
Source organism: Artemia franciscana (assembly GCF_032884065.1). Taxonomy (NCBI): domain Eukaryota; kingdom Metazoa; phylum Arthropoda; class Branchiopoda; order Anostraca; family Artemiidae; genus Artemia; species Artemia franciscana. The sequence goes on from NC_088877.1 coordinate 5,398,905, forward strand.
AAACACCTTAAAGCCAAGCTTTCTGAGTTTGGAGCTTAAAATGTCAGTAATGCCCTTGATATAAGGTAATGACAAAAAGGGTTTATCATCTTTAATCTTAGGAGCAAAATTCTTGGTAATTCCACTCATCTTTCTCCTGGAAATAACCTTGTCAATGACTTTTTGGGGGTATCCGTTACCTATCAGAGCATCTCTTATATAATCAAGTTCAGCCTTCAGCTCAAAATCAGAGGAGCACACCAAAAATGCTCTATCAACCAATGAAAAGACTATAGAATTTTTGACTATAGGGTGGTTATAGGAGTTATATCTCAGATATCTATCACTGTGAGTTGGCTTTCTATACACGCTCAAGTCCAACCTAGTTTCTCGTTTTGTAATGAGAACATCTAAGAAGGGTAAATTGTGGTATTTTCAAGTTCAATGGTTCATAGTGATAGATATCTTTTTTGGCAATGAGTAATTATTTTAATGCTATGTTTTGCAAAGCCCTAGGATTTGCTCTTTGAAAATTCATTGGGAACACCTTGTTTATTGCCCTTAGCTCAAGGGTCTGTTTGTTCAAAAATTAGAGAGTAGATACGAAGAAAGATACCTAAGTATCCTAGAATTCCAAAATTATTTGGAAAACTATGTACCGCACTCATGCTAAAACCCACACAAATGAAGGCCAACAACTTGAGCTTAAAAAAAATTGTTCGTGTTGAACGGTGAACGTACAGGTGCCAGCACTTTGTCACAATTGTGTTAGAAGAGTTATTGTAAATTATTGAATCTTGCCTATTTACTACATCGCTGACTATGTCCGTGACTTCAGAGAAACCCATTTAATTGAAACCTGTTGATTTTTATTTATTAATATTGAACAGGTGTAGAATTTACCAACAAGCCCCGCTAGCTCTGTCGGCAGTGTGCGTGAATGACAAGACCCTTAATTGCAATGTGGTGAATCTGAGCTCCACGCTTGATATCTTCATTCTGCATATATTGAGAACATACCCTTTTTTGGGTAAAAGTTGCATTTTTAGGTCAAAAAATGACTAAAATGCTTGCACAGATAAATAACGACTTTGATTAAGGTTAAAAAATGATATTAGACTAAAATACTTGCAAAGATAAATAACGACTTTGATTAAGGGGGGAGGGTATGTTAGTAAATAAGTATTTCCGAAGTTTTAGCATTTGTAAGAGTATGTGTTCTGTCTCAATATCCCGTTAGGTGTGCTGGAGAATTGAATTGGAAACTTCATGGAAATTTTTTTTGGAAAGGGGAACTTATTTTGCTCCCCCCTTATTATGTTGTTTGGAGGAGGGGGGGCGAGGAGCTTCGAACTTACTTTGTCTCGCTGCTATGCTTCTCTGCTCGCTGGGCATACGTAGGGAATGCCAAGGACCTCAAGCTCTTGTGGATTTATTATAATTCCCTCTCCCCCTGGAATAAATTCCTCTCTCTCTTTTTTCTCTTAAAGATATAAGTTTTATCCCTGTTCTGTTTATTCTAATAATAATTTGTCACTTTTTATAATAAATTGAAAATCCTTCATAACCAACTTCATTTTAAACTCAAATACTGAATATCGAAGGGGATACTTTACACAGAGAAGGGTTTGACTTGATTAATCTCCTACCTGGTAGTACTCGACATTGAGAGTGCGGATCGTCCTCCATTCGTTCGCCTAGTCTTATGTTTAACAGCACCAGGAAGTCGATTATACATTATTTATTATTATATATTATTATTATATATCATTTTATATTTTATATTATTATATATTATTTATTATTATATTTGTAATTGTTCATACATCAGTATGCACGTATTTCTCTTGCAGTATATTCCTTTCTGTGATGCTGTGCTCTATTTGGGATACTATTTTGTGTATATTTTGAGCTGTCCCAACAAGTTTTTAGAAATATTCATAATAGTGCAGGGGATATTCACAAAAAGACCTGTACGATGTTTTTTTAGAACAGTCATTTCACCCTAATATAATATATTTATTAACTTTTTGTTTCTGCGTATTGTCATCTCTTTCGTCAATTAAGATGGTTTCCTGGAAGACAAGTAATGCCAGATAAAAATAGAATATAAGATCGATAGTAATTCTCAGCTGGGCCTTAAAGGCTCTCTGAAGGCATTTTAGGTAAAATACAGTTCTTTTTGTAATACTTTAATCCGTGTGGGATTAAACAATAAAAGTTTTTTTGATTGGCAGTAAGGAGCATTATTAAAACTTAAAAGCGACAGAAATTATTCCGGATATGTGTAGGGGGAGGGGCGCCCCTTGCTCAACCATTGGTGGTTTTGATAATTTTTTTTCATTGCTTTAGAAAAGCATCTCATTCCAATTAATCAGCCCTTGTGTTTCAGGAGTAAAATCTCCTGAAAAAAATTTAAATCTTAAAGGATCGGGCCAGATAGTCACTCTATAGCGTAAAGAACGAGTTTGAGGAACGAACAGCCCCCTTATATACGGAATAATTTCTGCTTGTTTTAAGTTTTAATGTTTTGCCTTTATTTTCAGTTAATTTTTTTTTTAATTCAATTTGTAATTACTTTTCAAGTCATTCCGAAAAAAACACATCCCCTCTCGGGGAACAATTTTCTCCCGAAAGTTTCTCCCTCACGAAGTATTCCCATGTAGAAAAGTTAAGCCCTGCTGAAATACCTCCCCTCCATTGAGGCTTTTCCCAGTAAATTCCCCCAGCCCATGGAAATTTTTTTTTATATTTGTCAATACCAAATACTATATCTAAACAATAGGCAAATATAACAATAGGCGCACGCTCCTCCTTCATCCTAATCTATTCAAAGCTTCTCTCTTTACACCCCCTTTCTCATTTCCCTTCAATCTTTTTTTACGATATTTTCCCATTCCAACAAAAATACATTGAAGTTAATAAAAAAAATTATTAAAAAAATTAGTGTTAATTATTGTTATTTGGAACTTCCCTTGCGCCATGCGGGATTGAACCTGAGAACCCCCAATTGGTAGGCCTTGTTACTTCCACTACACTGGCACAAGGGTAATTTATAGTATTATTTTAAAAGGTTATGTTTATTGGAATAATCATTATCTGTTGGTTTAAAGCTCCACTCTTCAATTATGTCCATGGATTTTGTAAGTATTTGTTGCTGAAATTATAATTGTAATAGAATTATAATTATAATATAATTAGAATTATAATAGAATTATAATTGTAATAGTTGCTGAAATAATGTAATTGTGAAGGTATTTGACCTTCACTTAGGAAATTTCCCACTATAAAATTTTCTCCCAGCGGAAAAAATACTCACTCTTACCCCCGTGAAAAATACCCACAGAAAATGTACATATATTTCCCATTAACAAATACTAATAGCTTATAGCCCTTTCCCCACGTGTGAACCTTCACTTAGGAAATTTCCCACTATAAAATTTCCTCCCAGCGGAAAAAATACTCACCCTTACCCCCGTGAAAAATACCCACAGAAAATTTACATATATTTCCCAGTAACAAATACTATATGAAAACAATGGGCAAATTGAATTATTTACATCGCTTTACCCAATGGCTCGAGGGGGCATGTCATCCCCGGAGGCATGTCATCCAAATGCACCCTCTCCCAAACTACTTAGACCATTGGTTCGATACAATATATATATATATATATATATATATATATATATATATATATATATATATATATATATAATATATATATATATATATATATATATATATATATATATATATATATATATATATATATATATATATATATATATATATATATATATATATATATATATATATATATATATATATATATAAATATGCATCCGAGATCTTTTTTATGGCAAAAATACAGGATTCCACTTTTTGCAGAGAGGAGCTGGGAAAGTTTACACCATACATTCTCTAATATGCTGTATCTGATAGCAAATTTTCTCAGGCTCGTAGCTTTTGATGGGTAACATTAAACTTAAGGAAATTTATGTATTTGGAATCAGCATAAAAAGCTAATACTTTTGATTATTAGTTGTTATCAAAATTCTTTTTTTTTTAGAGTTTCGGTTTCTATTTGGCCGAGCCTCTCCTTGTTCATAGTTAGTTACAACGAACTGTTTGATATTGTTTGTGTATAGTTTCATCTGTTTCCACAAGTTATTAGAAACATTTATAATAATGCAGGGGTTATTCACAAAAAGGCCTGCACGATGTTTTTTAAGAATGGTCATTTCTCCCCTAATATTTTATTTATCAGATTTTATTTCCCACGTGTCGTCATCTCTTTCGTCAATTAAAAGGATTTCCCGGAAGGTAAGCAATGTCAGATAAAAATAGAATGTAAGATTGATAGTAATTATCGGCTGGGACATAAAGGTTCTCTGAAGGCATTATAAGTCTTTATAAAATTGGAAATTATAAGTTGCCATGGTTGCCTTCCGATATAAAACACGGTATATCCCGTCGCTAGAGCCCCATGGGCTATGGCTCACCACTAAACGAAGAATTAAAAAAAAAAATTCCCAAAAAAGATAGTCTTTCTCAACTATAACCTGTATATCTTTTCAATCTTCTCCTATCTTGCTAACCCTCCTTTCTAAAAAAAAACTCCTTAGTGCATTGTCGAACGGACGTACTTCCCCACATTCCTAATACCTAGTGGGTAGTGATTCTTCAGCAGTGGCGGCTCTGTCCTCTATTGCGCCCGGGGAAAAATCTTGATTATCCCCCTCCCCCCTCCATGTCTCCCAAATAATGTTTAGGCCAAATTTAAGAATGTTTTCATTTATTAACGAATAATTTACTGTTTATTACTTAAGTAATACTTTTTAAATGTATTATTTAAGCTATTTATTTTTTATTAATTATTTTAATTATTTATATTTGACTACTTTTAACTTAGAGAGGAACTATTAATCAATATTAATCAATAATATATTCAATGGTGATTTATTAACTGTGCCCTCTACTTTATATTAATTGTCAAAAAATTACAAAAAGGATTATAACTGTTAGCTTATTTATTTGATCTTTTGAGCCCGGGGCAAGTGCCCTCTCTATCCCCCCTAAAATTCCCTCTATTATTCAGTACTTTCACCACTCATTCCTCTCCTTATACACCTGTCCAAAAATATTAACCTGAAACCCAACCTAACCTGAAAAAAAGTGCGCATTATTATACACAGGTATGTACAGGTATTATCCTAGACTTAAAATGAGTAATCCAAGTATATAGTAATATAGTAATCCAAGTAGAATAATTAAGCAAGTATGATAATTAAGCAACCTTTTTTGCTACAAAGAATTATTTTAAGTCAAAATCTTGTGTGCACGTTGCAGGCCTAGGTTAACTAGGGAAAATCTTGGTAGTTTAAGTAGTGTAGTATACTTTATAGGCTTGCATGTGAAGAAATTCTGTTTTACTTACCCTCATCAACATTTTAACATAGCTAAAAAGACAGATAAGTATTAGCCTAGGAAACCATATCAAGAATTGAAGATCGTGATTTTCTAACTGATTTTCCTTCTGATATTCTATTTTCTTTTCTGATCTTTAATTCATTTCCCTTTTATGTATTATTTTCTAAATTATCTTTTTATTTTTTTCCTGTTCTGTTTTTCTGTTGGTTTTCCATAAGCTTTTCTGATATTCTGTTTTTCTAGTCTGATAATTTTTTTTTCTGATTTTTCTTATATTCACTCTGATATTATTCGTCTCTGCTCAATAATGCAAGATCATTTTCAGTAGTAACTTGAAACTACAATTGATTGCTGCAGAGTTTTCATAACGAATGGCCTACCTTTCAATTTTGGGTCATCGAGCCTTTCGTAGTCGAATTTATTTCGGTTTGACGTATTTTGGTTGATTTATTTCAGTTCTGGGCAAGGCCTCGACATGAGGCGTAAATACTGCATATCGGATATTATTTAAATTTGTATCTTATAATGGAAAAGTGTCAAGTTCACGAAAAGTGTCAATTTTATGCAAGAAATAAATCAAACTGAGATATCAATCAAACCAAGATCAGAATATTGAAAGCTATAGTGATGACACTCGTCAAGTATGGCTCTGAAACATGGGCTCTTTGCAAGATGGAGGAGAACTCCTTAAATGTTTTGCAGTGGAATTGCCTATATATTGTTTTGGGTAACCGTCTGACTGATTGTCTCAAACAGTAAGTTGTATGAAAAGTGAGTTACTACCCTGCTATCTATGGCTGCAATGAGAAAAGGGTTGAGAGAGCTTGGACACGTTTCGCGGATGAAGGATGACCAATTTGTCTTTTTCTCTTCTGGCCATCCTTCTAGGACCAAACGAAAAACAGGTCGTCCTCGAATGAGGTGGGAAGAGATCTTAAGAAATGATTTTAAAAAATCGGAAGTAATTGGGAGGGTGTAAAAAGGGTAGCTTTCAATAGATTGGGTATGATAGAGAGTTTGTGCACCTATTTTAGCCTCAGGTGGCTTGGTGTTGCAGTGAATTGTGAGTAGTTTTAGTAGTAGTAGTAATAGTAGCAGTAGCAGTAGCAGTGGTAGTAGTAGCAGTAGCAGTAGAAATAAATAAAACTAAAGTAAATTGTGCTACAAAAGGCTCTGCGACCCAAAATTGATTTATTTCATTTTGGTTTATTTCAGTCACAAAAATAACAACTTTTGAAAAATTGCTTTCATGTTTGCAAAAATTTGTTGCTTATTGGAAGATCAGAATTACATCTTCCTCATTAAAATCCATATTAGTAGTTGAGAACTCCTACTAAATGTTTTGATTCGTATCCTTTTAGATTGTAAATATTAATTAAGTTTCATTTCGGTTAATTTTATGGAAAAACTTATCCCTCTGTCTTATTTATATACTTTTGACGCGACTTCGTGAATCTCTAATAGACATTCAGTTCTATTTTTAGCAGGGTTCTTTTTCTCAAGGCACCTCACTCTATTTATTTATTTCTTAGATAAGAGAGAAACGCTTTCTGTTTTATTTATGAAAGCTATTCTGTATAAACAGCGAATAACTCAGATCCTAACCTGAACTGTAAATTAAATAAATATAGCGTGTCCCACTTGGAATTAGAACGTTCTGATAATTCTGGACGGAGAGAAGAATGGCTAAAGAAGTAATAGAAATTGTTTACCATTTAAAACAGTATTTCCTGCTAAGCACGAATATGACAAAATTAAATCTTTATAATGAAATTATCGATCAATAATTGTCTGTACTCAAGGTTGTAATATGATGGGGGTCAGAATGAATGTCATTTGCGCTTTGCTCAAAGCGGAATACGTTTTAAACATTTTCTCGTCTGTAACGTCAAAAAAATCCAAAATTTGAGACTTTCTGGAATAAATATCAATATACACTGAACTCTCAATCTACATTTATTAGCATTTTTTCTATAATCATGGTTTTTCCCATTCTTTTTTTATATATTAGGACAATGGAAAGCACACTACTCAAAAAAAAAAATTAGTGAAGCGCCAAGGGATTTCTGGTCTTTAAAGGGCTTAGGGTTTTCTCTATTCTATTTGTAATAATTAATGTTCGTTTTAGACTTGACTGGTTTGTTTTTTTTCATTTCTATTCGTTTGGGTTTCATTTATTTTTTAATAGTGATTTATCTTTCTTTTACGATTGAATTATTATTTGTCTTTGTTTTTGCTCGTCTTTGGTTCAACTTAGTTCTACTTTTCTTTGAAAAATTTCTTTTGTGGGATTTTTTTTTCTTTTTTAATTCATCACCATGAAATACTGAAGTAAACTGAGTAAAACAAAGAGTATCCAATAGAGAACTTCATTATTTATCCTTACATGTAAATTAAGTAAAAAAGTAGATTTTTAAAATTGAAGGTCAGGAGCAACTTTAAAACTTAAGACGAATAGAAATTTTTGTATTAGTGGTGGGGCTGACCCTTCCCCCCTCAATCCTTTGTTACACTAAAGATTTTTAGTACTTTGAAAAAGCTTGTTGTTCTGATTAAGTGACCCTTATGGTCAGCAGTCGTTGTTAAAGAGTTGTTCTTAAGAGTCAAACTTTAGTGTGAGTGCAAGGGGCTGAGGAGGGGAAATTCCCCCTCTTATACGGAATAATTTCTGCTTGTTTTAAGTTTTAATATTGCTCCTTACTTTCAGTTGAAAAAAAATATTTTTTTTGATATAATTTTTACGTTTCATTTTTTAAATAAGGCCCAGACCTAACCAAGATTTGGTATGGGCCACTGGTCCCATAAACCTCTTTATTTGTTTTTGCTAAATTGTTTTTATCAATAATTTTGACTTTTTGGCTAGCATCCCGCATTTTCAATTTTTCTGCTGAAGAATCAAAATATTGTATTGTAGTTAAAATTATGGACAAAATTAGAATATTTAGTGAGAATTTTGAATGAACGGTAGTTTTGTTGAATAATTTCTTTTTTACAATAGAATTTTGAGTTGACGGAGGGGTTATTATTGTCGATATGGATGGGAGTTTTGCGTTACTTTTGACTTCCTATGGAACTGAAGCAATAGTGACCTTCCAAACAGGGTTCTCTGATGTTTAAATGTATTTTGCGTATGTTTAAAGTACATTGAAACTTTTTATATAAATGGGAAAAGACAAATGTTACCATTTAAAATTGCTGAAAACAAAGCTCCTTGTAGTATTTGTCCCCCCTCCCTCCTCCAAGAATTTTTTGGCGCGGCTCATGATGCCCAGCCTCGCTTTTTCAACCTCTGTACTGGTAGGCACTGTGAATTTAATATTTTATGCTCCCTGGAAAAAGACTGTCGCAATGGGAGTGATGCTCTCACCGCCCCCTTCCTAGCACCAAAAATTAAGGCATAGGCTAAAAATATTCTCGAGAATCAGCAGGAATTAGGAATCAAATTCTACCCCTCCTCTCCCCTTCTCCAAACACATTCTATATTTATCTGAAGGCTCAATGAGAGTTAAGATACTTGGGCATTAAATTGCCCTCTTTGAGGCATCTGCCCTCCGTCCCGCCTACAAAATGACCCACCACATCTCCTTCATAATACCTGAAACCTGCTTACACCTCATTGTATATAACTTTATAATAAGTGAAGCAAATCAGTTAAGTTAAATGAGGCTTGAAATTAAATTTCAGAAACACCTTTCAGCAGCATAAAGGGGAGTATCACCCCGCAGTACCTTTATTCAGACTTAGTCTAAATAAAGGAAGATGAGATATTAACTCCAGTATTTCTTTTTTACTATCGCTTTTTTCTTTTAAGGATTATTCCTCTTGGACCGGACCAAATTCTCCAGCGAGGGGCAAAGCTCCGTAATACCAAATGGATAATGGCACTCGTGGTATACACTGGACATGAAACCAAGCTCCTTATGAACTCCACCACAGCTCCACTTAAACGATCAACTGTGGAGCGAATTGTCAATCTCCAAATCCTGCTCCTATTCTTCTCCCTCTTAGTCATATGTTTAATTGCCACAATAGCTAATGAAATTTGGATGCGAACAGCTGGATTTTATCATTGGTATTTAGCCCTTAGTGAATCTCCTACTATAACAATTGGGCATAATTTGTTGACATTTATTATTTTGTTTAACAATTTGATACCAATATCGTTGCAAGTGACATTGGAGGTGGTGCGTTTCATTCAAGCTTCTTTTATGAATGTTGATCTGGGTATGTATCATGAAGACTCGGATACACCGGCTATGGCAAGGACTTCTAATTTGAATGAGGAACTGGGACAGGTAATTAACTATCGGATATTATAAGTCCTACTTGTCAGGGGAATACCCCAGTTCCAAATATAGGCGTGGCTAAGCGAATCAAAAATTAAAAATCCAACTTGACAACACGAGAAGATTCTGTTTCTTGGAGCAATCTGTAATGGAAATTGCACGGGCACCTAAAGAACAAATAATTTGTATTAATTACCGCGCAGCGTTTTTATGGAGTTACTGGAATTTTATAAATAAATAAACAAAATAAATAAATAAGCTAGTAAAATTTTAATAAATTGTCGAATGTCGAAGAAACAGAATTGTGAACACAGAAAATATAACATAGAAAACCTGAAAAATGATTTTAGATGGGATCTGTAATTCTAGTGAGTGATCAGGAACGCCATTAGACGTTAGAAACGCCTTTGGCGTTTCCAACGTTAGGAATACCATCTTTATTTCAATTTTACGGGAAAAGTTTATATTTAATATAAATTAGATAATACAAGGACACTCATTGTCAAAGTGGATGATCCATTTGTGACTAAGCGAATCAAATATTGAAATTGTAACTTGATAACTTGGCAACTAAAATGGGAACACTATAATATTTCATTAACAAAACCTAGAATACCATGTGCATAACTTTATTGTACTTAAGGGGAAGGTTTGGGTCTAAACCTTAGATCTCTCCATAGACCTTTGTCTTTCCATTTATAACTAAGATAAAATAAAAATACTGAAAAACGGTTAGAACTCCTAAAAAGAACTTTGTAAAAACAAAAACTTTTGCACAAATAACTATGAAAGTCCGAATATTTTGGCTGCACGCCCGGGAGCCTTTATTAATGGGAAAAAAATGAAGAAGAAAAAAACAGGAAAAAGTACATCAATCAAACTGATACGCACATAGAAAGATGCAAAAAAGCAAACGCTTTTCAAAACAAAAATTAAAATCAAAGAAATTCACATTGCATTACGCATAATTTTTTTAATTAATTTTTATAGCAAGTCCAGTATGTTAATTCACTCAACGAAATACAAGGCACTACAAGGCAAGGTGACTGCTACATGCTGTTGTGTATGTCTGATATATCTTCAGATGAAAGATTTTTGAAAAATCAAATCAAAGATTGAATAAAAAGATTATTCAGCCGAAGTCGAAATATTCAGGCTTTTAATTGTTTTTGCACAAAAAGTTTTGTTTTTCCAAGGTTCACTGTCTGTTTAAAACTCCTACCCGTTTTTCAGTGTTTTCATTTCATTTTAGTTGGGGGGGGGGGACCTGTAGAGGTTAAAAGTTAAAAAATGTTCAAAAAACTTTTTTTTTTTCCATTTTGACATTTAATTTTTCTAGAATAAAGACAAGATTTAAATTTGATACTAATTCAACGCTTATATGCTTTATTAAATTTCAGCTTGCCACTCAGAGGAAGTTCGCATAGTAAAGAGTTTTGTGGAATCTTCGGTTCAAATATATTTTCAGTGCAAATTACTTCAGATTAGCAACTTGGATATTGACAAAGCTTTAAATCTTTTAGATAAGTATTATGGCTTGCAACTGAGTAATTTTGTTTTACCTTAGACACATTTTGAAGTCAGACATGTTTTTCTACCAAGGTTTTTTTAAATGCTTTAGTTTTCTTATTGTTACTTACCCTATCAGTTGTAAATTCCTACAATGTTATGTCGCTTAATATTTCTAGTTACTTCTTCCTTACTTAAACTGAGGTACTCTTACGACTAAAGTAGAAATGGTAGCACGGTATATCCCCAGCTTAACCTGTCCCACTCCCGATGCCAAGAATCCTCCAGTAAAGACCTCAGGTTCGAAGCCAATGGGTGTCCATCGCCAGACATCACCTGGCCGCTTTCTCTCTCCCATCCGTGACGTGAGACCCCAGTACATGCAGGGGCGTCCTCAAAAGTTTTAAAAAATAGGTGTAGGTTATAGTTTGTAGCTCTAGTAGCTGTATAGGTAATAAATTGTTGTTTCACTCGTCTTGGACAAAATTTACAGAACATTTTCTAACACTATTTGTTTTTTTTTTTTTTTTTTTTTTTTTTACAGGTGAAGCAAATCCTATTCTTCTGTTAATGAGCGCATATTTTAGGTGAAGTACGTGTTTTCGGACAAAACTGGGACGTTAACAAGGAATGTAATGGAGTTTAAAAGGCTCTCAGTGGGTGGTATAGCCTATTCTATTGAAGAAACAGAAAATCCAATGAACTCTACACTCATTCACAATTTAACTCAGGTAAGATGAAGCTTTTCCAGTTTTGACAAGTTCTTTAAAGCTTGACTGTCTTCTCCCTACCTTCCTTGACAGCCTTGATTGGGGGGGGGGGGGTATAAAATATGTCTGCTTTTATTGTTTATTGATGTTTTCTTCTTTTTTTTGGATTGTTCGCATACCCTCATCACCGGAACCTGATTCTAGGTACTGCTGTTTTTTGTACCTGAATAAATGTCTAATTATCTATGCATCGATCTTGATGTAATGAATATATTGTGAGAGCACACTGCTTTAGGTCAGGTTAGGTTAGGACCTGTAAACATATAAACTGTATTTAGGCTTCTTGTGTGAAGCCTATTTGTGATTTAATACGAGTTTACGAACTAATTCTGTTACTAAGGAGAAATCTATTACCTGCATTGAAAATATCGAAAATGATTAATTCAGTGACTTGGTGTTAAACATCTAGGCTGGACAAACTATTTGAACTTTATTGAACTATATGACAAAAAAAGTGAAAAGACTAAAAACGAAGTTGATTTTAAGCCAGTTGAATAAAGCGAAGTGAAAGATAAAGCAGATATTTGGACAAAGACCTTATACCCTTAGCCTCTGCAGTCGTGAAAAAAAAAAAACAAATAAATAATTCATAAAGCCCACTTGGCTTTTTACCTAGGTAGCGCTATCGCACTGCCCATGATAATAAGTCTATTCTTCAATATTATGTATCTAAAAATAATACTTATAAAAATAATTTTTTTTCAACGCAAACTCTTCCAGGTCTATTCTGCTCTCCTGACGATTTGAAACTTAATCAGCCTTATCTATTTAGTAGAAACATACCTTTATTTGAAGGGGAGGGGTGAGGTATGTACAATAGAGTCCACTCTGTGAAAATTTGGAAAATCCATAACAAAAAAGCCATATTTGCTGGTTACAGCAAATATGCATCTATTTTAGGACTTTCTTTTTGCTGCAGTAATTTCTTAGTGGTGTCATTTTTATTTATGTTTATATTGTGGATAAAAATAAAACCAACCTACCTACCATCGATCTCGATGTAATGAATATGTTGTAAGAGCGCACTGATGTAGGTTTGACAAAAAAAGTGAAAAAGCTAAAAAACGAGGTTGATTTTAAGCCAGTTGAATAAAATGAAGGGAAAAGATAAAGCAGATTTGGGCAAAGACCTCTGCCAAACAGTCCTCAGTGCTCAACCCAGAAAAGAAAACACTAATTTTTGGAAATGGACTGTAATAAGACAGACGAAATACTTAATTAATCCAAAACAAATGAAATATTATTCAAAATCAGTTTTAGCCCCTTCAGAAATGGTTTTAGGGGACGGACAAAGGGGCATTTGTCACGCGCGCAGAAATTTTAAGGGCGCAAAATTTCAATTAATTACTCTAACGGTTACAAACATTTCGTATTAAAAAAAATTTTTTTTTTATTAAAATAAAGAAGAGGGTCCAGTTAATAAATGAAAATGATTAATAAAATATTAATTAATATATAAAATGAAAAAATATTAAATGACAATAATCAAAATAGCTAAATTAAAGTAATTAATAACAATTAAATTATTTAAGGAATACACAAATAAATTTAGTAATAAATTGAAAATATTTTTTTTTTTAATAAATTCAAATTTTGTTAAGATTTAGCCTGAACATTTTTCTCAGACATAGGGGGGAGGGATGCTAATTAAGATTTTGCCCTGGTTTTAAGAAAGGCCAGAACCGCGACTGCTCTCCCTAGCCATTGACCCAGCCTATCTACCAACTTTATTTTTGTTGATACAGTCAATTGTACTTGGTTTAAAAGGAGAACAAATATTAGTTGATTCTCTTTGTATTAAATGATCTTAAATTGTGTTTATAAAAATATCCAAGCATCTCTGTTTGAGTCGAGTTCTCTATGTATATATTTTTTATGGCACTTGGTATTTACCAAGTGACATATAGCGATTGCAAATTCTGTTGGTCTGTCTATCGGTCCCGATTTTGCTTTTTTAGGCACTTCCAAATAAGCTAGGACGATGAAATTTGGCAGGCGCAGCAGGGACCAGACCAGATTAAATTAGAAATAGTCGTTTCCCCGATTCGACCATCTGGGAGGGAGTGGGGGGGACGGTTAATTTGGAAAAATTAGAAAAAACGAGGTATTTTTAACTTACGAACGGGAAATCGGATCTTTATGGAATTTGATATTTAGAAGGATATAGTGTCTCAGAGTTCTAATTTTAAATCCCGACTGGATCCGGTGACATTGGGGGGAGTTGAAGGGGGAAACCTAAGATCTTGGAAAACGCTTAGAGTGGAGTGATCGGGATGAAACTTTGTGGGAGAAATAAGTACAAGTCCTAGATACGTAATTGAAATAATCGGAACGGATCCGCTCTCTTGGGGGAAGTTGGGGAGAGGGTTAATTCTGAAAAATTAGAAAAAATGAGGTATTTTAAGCTTAAGAATGGGTGACAGGATTTTAATGAAATTTAATATTTAGAAGCAACTCACGTCTCAGAGCTCTTATTTGAAATCCCGATTAGATCTGGTGACATTGGGGGAGTTGTAGGGGGAAACCGGAAATCTTGAAAAACGCTTAGAGTGGAGAGATTGGGATGAAACTTGGTGGGTAGAATAAACAAATGTCGTAGATACGTGATTGACGTAACTGGGCTGGATCCGCTGTCTTTGGGGGAGTTAGGGGGGGTCCAGTGCTTTGGCGAGTTCGGTGCTTCTGGACGCGCTAGGACGATGAAAATTGGTTGTCAGGGACCTGCACAAATTGACTTGATAAAGTATTTTTTCCCCGATTCGACTATCTTGGTGGCTGAAGGGAGAGGAAAAATTAGAAAATATGAGGTATTTTTAACTTACGAGTGGGTGATCGGATCTTAATGAATTTGGATATTTAGAAGGACCTCGTGTCTCAGAGCTCTTATCTTAAAACCGACCGGCATTAAGCCGCTGAATTTCCTTTTAAATTAATCTATTCACTCTTAGAATTTTGATAAAGCTCATGCCATATGAGCTCTTGGCTCTTCCGACCTCCTCACAAGTGCCATATGAGCTCTTAGCTCTTGTCATTTCAATTGCCTCCCTAAAAAGGTTGCCAGCCATTTATTTTGTAAATATATTAAAGGTGCTTGAAACTTGTGACCATTTGATATTATTGAATAAATTTACTAAAAGAAATAAGCTGTTTTAAATGAAAGTAAGGAGTAGCATCAAACTTGAAACGAACATAAACTATTACGTATATGAAAGGGGCGCCCCTCCTCAATGCCCTGCTCTTTATGCTAGTGTTTTATTGTTTTAAAAAGTAAAACTGTGACAAATAGTCAAACTTTAGCGCAAAGAGCAGGGTGTTGAGGAGGGGCGCCCCTTTCATATACGGGATAATTTCTGTTCGTTTTAAGTTATAATGTCGCTCCTTACTTTCAGTTAAAAAACTTGTTTTTTTTTTCATTAATTTCTGAACGTTTTTGAATTAATACAGGTTTTGATTTTGGCTCATTTTACATGAATAATTAAAATGAAATTTACCTATTAATTTTTGCTTTTTTGGCGAAAAGGCTTTCTCAAAGTTGCGATCGGATGTTCAAACTTTTGTTCGTTTTAAGTTTTAATGTTGCTCCTTACTTTCAGTTGAAAATGAAAAATCCAGCGCCCACTTCATGGAAATTCTCTTCCGCCATGATAAATTCCTCCATGGAAAGATCCTCCCACATGTCACACGTAACAACAAAATAAACACGCATCCATGATTTTTCTTCTGGCAAAATATACAAAATTCCACATTTTTGGAGATAGGAGCTTGAAATCTTTACAGTAGGGTTCTCTGATGAGCGTGGGAGGGGGCCTAGTTGCCCTCCAAATTTTTTGGTCACTTTAAAAGGGCACTGTAACTTTTAATTTCCGTTAGAATGAGCTCTCTCGCAACATTCTAGGACCACTGGTCGACAGGCTCTAGTCTAGGATCGACTAGGTCGACACGATCATCTCTGGAAAAAACAACAACAAATAAACACGCATCCATGAATTTTCTATTGGTAAAAATATACAGAATTCCGCATTCTTGCAGATAGGAGTCTGTTTATGTTTCTGTCAATTTCTGATCTGTGATCTATGAAGGATTGTTGAGTACCATAAAAGTTGATTTTTGATCAGCACTCCTCGTAGGATTGCCAAGTAAAGTTGATTTCCGATCATTGCTCCTCAAAGGATTTCGATCAAAGGAAGTACTAAGGTGATTTCTTATCTGTACTTTTCGAAAGATTGTTGATCAAGTACACATTTCTGATCATTTCTGTTCAAATATCTGTTGATTTTTGATCAGCGACGTTCGAACGATTATTTAGTGGTTAAAAGTTGATTTTTGATCAGCACTCCTCGAAGGATTGCCAAGTAAAGTTGATTTCCGATCATTGCTCCTCGAAGGATTGTTGATCAAGTACCAAGTTGATTTCTGATCAGCTCTCTTGGAAGGATTCTTGAATAAATTTGATTTCTGATTAGTGCTCCTCAAAGGATTGCAGAACAAGTCAAGAGTTTTTTTTTAATCTGCACTCCTCGAAGGATTGTTGAGTAACTCGAAAGTTGATTCTTGATCATCGCTCTTCGAAAGAATGCCAAGCAGAGTTGATTTCTGATCAGCATTCCTCGAAGGGTTGTCGAGCAAGTTGGAAGTTGATTCTTGATTGGCGCTCTTTGAAGGACTGCTCAGCAGAGTTGGTTTCTGATCAGCATTCCTCGAAGGGTTGTCGAGCAAGTTGGAAGTTGATTCTTGATTGGCGCTCTTTGAAGGACTGCTGAGCAGAGTTGGTTTCTGATATGCGTTCTCTGAAAGATTGTTCAGTAAGTTTAAAGAAGTAGGTCGAGCAACATTTTCTTCGTCTCTGTTGATTTTATCAAAATTTAGTTTCCGTCTACAAGAAAGTGGAAAGTACTGGAAACGACTCTGCTTTATAAATTGTCTCCTAACTTTCAAGTTTGAAAGACATGTTGATTGAGTCTTTCGCACAGGACTTTCTTCTATTACTTTACTCTCAAGCTCTAAACTTCGAATTTGAACAGGATGACTAGGCGAAACTTCCCAGTCTGGGGGTATTTCTATTTTAAGTTTGTCATCAAATTCATTTGTTAGCTTGTCACTAATACCATCAGTCATTATATCAGAAGTACTAATTTTATGCTGTCTGTCATGCTTGTGTGTATATACATATGTGTTTGAGTAAAATAATTCTATTCCATTCTATTTCATTTAAAAAAAAAGAAATCTTGACTCTAATTTTCTCCATTGTAACAGAATGTTTCCTTTGAATTTGTATATTTTTTTGTATCTTTGTTTAATGTTTGATAGCTTGTTTTCAAAATTATACTCAATTTATTATGAATATACCCGTATGGGTAATTGTTACTTCATATTTAAGGCTTACTGTTCCTGACCTCTTGACGTCATTGTTTTGCCGACAATATTTGTTGTCATTATTTAAGGTATTTAGAATGATGAAGGCCGTACAACGAAATTGCCATTAATTCCCTTATAGATTACCTCAAAGAGAGTATCCTTTACTATGAAAGTGGAAACTGGTGTTCGTTTCGGCAAAAATAAACCCTCAACCCCATCTAGTGTTTGGCAACACTTGTAATTTTTCAATCTTTGTAATCGTTTTTCTGTCATGAACTGATACCATACACTTATTATTACACTAATTTTACGTACTACACAAATTAAATTAATTATTCTAATTTCTAGACCGAAAAAAATGACAAGTATCGCCAAACGCTAGATGGTATTGAGATTTCTTTTTTCGATACTCGCGCCAGAATCTACTCTTATAAGTTACTCATTTTCTTTGGATTACCTTTTGTTGGGCTGATGAACATACCAAGACCCAAGAAGAGGACTTAGTACCAAGGAATTAAAGCTCTGCTAAAATGTATGTTTTGCTGAATTTAAAACTGTGCTTTACCTAGTTCAAATGTTTCCCAAAAAATGATGCGTGTTTTATTACTTTTCGTTTATTCAGAGTTGTTTTATAGTGACTTTCCAGACCTGGTAGATGCATCTGGGTTCTTGGGGGGGGGGAGGTGGTATGAAAAATTTTCGTCAAAATAGGTCAAGTACATGACAAAAATGGAAATCAGTGAGACAATCTTGAGACTGCAGAGAGGAAGGGGTTCCGAACCCATAATTCTAGGCTCCAAACTTTAGAAAATATTGGTAGCTTGTCACACAAGTCCAGCAATCCTCAATATTAAATTCAGGGTGAGTCAAAACAGTGAGTTTATAGTGAGTTCATCTTGCTTTAAATAAAAACTGTGAAGCACAATCAAGATATTTAAAAGTCAAATTTTGATTGGTAATGAAACACCTTTCCATTAGCCCAGATAGTTGATTGAATGTCAATTTTACAACTCAATTAAGAGTATGTAACAAACTAAGATGTCATAGCAGGACTTAAGCATTTCGAAAGAAATAGCCCTTTAATTGTCACATAGCCATTTACTTAGGCGCTTTGCAATCCTGAATGAGGATTTGCAACAAAGTGAGTTTTCATACAACGTCTACTACTCTTCGAATAAAATAGCCCTTTAATTGTCACTTAGCCCTTTACGTGGGCTCTTTACAATCCAGAATGAGGATTTGCAATAAAGTGAGTTTTCTTACCGTGTCTGCTGCTTTTTGAACAAATAGCCCTTTAATTGTCATTTAGCCCTTTACGTAGGCACTTTACAATCTAGAATGAGGATTTGCAACAAAGTGAATTTTCTTTCCGTGTCTGCTACTATTCGAACAAGATAGCCTCTTAATTGTCATTTAGCACTTTACGTAGGCACTTTCCAATCCAGAATGAGGATTTGCAACAAAGTGAGTTTTCTTACCGTGTCTGCTACTAATTGAACAAAATAACTCCTATTTTGCTTATCTATGTTATTTATACAGGATTTGTTTTATCATTAGTAATTTTGTTTCAAGAGTGGGCAATTTTGCAAAAAAGAAAAAGAAAAAATAAGCACACAAGGATTTCCTAAGGTTCGTTATACCGTATTGTTATTTGAATATGATTTGAATAGAAAAGGAAAATATTGACAGAATTAAATTAAAAGATCGCTTATGTTACAAAATAAGCAGCCAGTTATGTAATGTCATTTTTTTCCTAAATTTATTATTTTCTCAATAGCATAAAAGGTTTGATAAGTAATCAAGACAACATAATAATTTAATGTTTAGCCTAGTATTTCGTTTCAGTTTATAATGTTTCGTTTTTCAATTCTAATTGGATGGAACAGCCTTTCGTTACCCCACATTGTTGTTGTAATATCACTTTTACAATCCAGACTAAGACTTTGTGACAAATCCGGAGCGTTGTTTGGGGGGGGGGACGCAGTTGCCCTCCCCAATAATTTGGACAAGGAATGTTATGCAGCCCATGCCCCTTGGATATCTGGATATGAACCCCTCTTGCCCCCCCCCCTATAAAAATGCTGGAGATTCGTCCCTGTAACAAATAAAAAAAAAAAAAAAAAAAAAAAATAAGATGTCCGATTGATACTTTTGCTCATTTTTTTTTTATCTCAAAAGAAAAATCTTTATAGATAGCCACAGATCATAATCATGCTTCTTATGCCCCGTCTTCAAATACTTTGATTCTGCTTCAAAATGTTCAAATTATAGTGATTTCACGCACTGTTTTGATGAATCTACCTCTCCCCTTAAATTGTTCCTACTAACCCCTTAAATCCCCTCCCCTTAAACCCTGTGTATGTGGCTAGTTAAGTGAAACAAAAGGATTGCTTATATTCGTTAATTCAATTTCTTTTTACATAATGAAAAGTTCTTTTTACGTCAGTTTACAGATAATTAACCTCAATCTCTTTGACATATAAAAATAGTGTTCAATAAGATATGGTTTTTTGCGTCATTAGTTTCCAGCGTCATCTAAAATCAATAAAACATAATAAAGGTGAAAGGCCATGAGAGCCTCGCAAGGGAGTGACGAAGGAATAGTTTAAATAAGATTGGGAAATCACAGCCTAGGTTAATTTTGAGAAGCAACGCGAAACGCTGCTGAGTCGTAACTAAGTAACAACAAAAGTAAAATGTACCTGAGATGAATACAAGCCATACCTTTGGGGGAGGGGCTTTAAATGTAAATTTATATTTTAAAATATTCAGATATACAAACATTTAACGTGTTTTTACGGATTTAGGAGTGAAGGCCCCCTCCTGTGCGTAGATATGAATGATGTAGCTATATATTTTCCCATGGTTGCCGCAATTGCTGCAACATAGTAAAGAGCAAACCCCAGCTCATAGTAAGCGAAAGTTTAAGAACGCGTTCTGAAATAAATTTCAAATGTAAAAGAATCACGATTTGACATTGGTTTTAAGATTGGTAACTATTATCCTAGTTTGACATTTAAATAGAAAAATGTGATGAAAACGATTTGACTAAAATAGAGTCGAAAAAAATCCTTGCCCCCCCCACCTAAATTTTAGTGAATTGGCGCCATTGCTTGAAAGCCCTTGGAAACGATGGGGATTGAAATAAAATATACGAAATAAAAATAAGAAATAATAATATAGAATAAAAAATAAAAATAAAAATAAGAAATAATTTTTTTAATAAAAATAAAAAATTCTCATGTCTGAAAAGCCTTCGTTTAAGGTTTTTAGCTCTCTCTTTCAACAAGGTGAGCTATTTATCCGGAATTTTGCAGTCAAAACCTCCAAGCTCCATCCATATCTGTAAATAAGAAAATGATACATAAAGAATTTGTTGAAAAAATAGATGTTTTAACGGTCTTGAAAAGTAAAATGAGATGTAGGGCAATAGCTTGGACCAATCGAGCGACCATATGCTCGGTTGAATGCATGCTGTCAATCATATTTTGAAAAAATGTCACTTTACAGTATGGTTGCAACCAAGATGTGGCATACCTCAAAGGCCGTAAAGTACATATCTTGGATCTTATAAAAATAAGTATCCTAAGTTGTTTTTGCAAAAATATTTTTTAATTTCTTCTATAGGACTGGTTGTAGTATGGTATTTCATAAACTCTGTTCTATCATTTTCCCGATTTTTAATTTAACCCCAATTGATCGAGTTACGATCAACAAGTGAGAACTGGTGGTTGTTTAATTTTTTTTTGGGCTTGGGAACATTGAAATAAGCTACACAGGATTGAAGTAAAGGTTTTGTGTCCGCTGAAATGCTAAGAATAAAAATATTCCTTAGATCGGAGAACTTCCCCCTTTCCTGTCCCCCAAGAACATGCCTCTGATCCCTCATTTAAGCGTTGATCTTCATCCACCTAAAGGTCGAATAGGATACCTCAAATCACAGGTTCACACAGGTTTGAACTGCACAGGATATTGGAGGAGCTTTCCAGGAAAGAGGGGGGGGGGGGTTTATATCAATAAAAGCTAAAATATAGTTGTAGATTGACGTGCTGAATTATGTCAATATATGATTATTTATCTCATATTGACTGATGTATTGACATAACGATAATAAATAGTCCTTTCTGAATCGTCGTTTTGGATGACGGGTGGCACATTGACAATGGATGTTATTTTGACCATCCATCTGGGACGAAATGAAAGCCAGGTCATCCCCAATTTGGGTGGAAAGAAGTCATAAGAAGCGGTTTAAAGGAAATTGAAACTTCGCGGGAAGGGGGAAAGAGTAAAGCTTGATGTTGATTGGAGTTGCAGAGGAGCGCGCGCTGCTGAATTGGCCTGGGGTGGCTTGCTGCTACAGTGAGTTGTTGGTCGTAGCATTAGTGGTTATTCAAGTTCAAGTTCCATTTAGTATTAATGAAAATTAGAATAAGAATCCTGCCATAAAATAGATCTTATATAAAAGTGGAAAATTGATGTTATGAGCTCATACCCTAATTTTTTTTCCCTGAAGCTAAGTGATACGAGGCTTTTTTCACTAACAAAGCAGATTCTTGAAACAGGATTCAGAATTGTTAGTGAAAATAAATTTCTATAAATATGACGTATAAAACTGGATTGTTAAACTGCGAACTGTAGAATACCAAATCGTTTAAAACCTGTGATCTTGATAAATCTCCAATCTTGCTTTCTAGTAAGATTGGATTTCGCATCCTTGACTATGAACACATGATTCCGAGTGTCAGTAGAACAGCATTTTCATGATTTAAATTGTGACTGGAAATGAATATTTTGATCGTTCATGGGAAAGCCCTATCAATTGTCAATCAAAGGCCATCAAGGGTCATTAAATATTTTGTGTAAACCATTTGTTTTTTTCAGGGACATCAAACTTCTGGGCACATAAAAGAATTTCTCACTTTAATGGCTGTTTGTCATACTGTCATCCCTGAACGAGATCCCTGCAATGATGGAAAGCTCTGCTACCACGCGGCCTCCCCCGATGAGAGAGCTTTAGTGTATGGAGCTCAACGTTATGGGTTTGTTTTCCAAAACCGGACTCCAGAATATGTTGTTATTGATGCTCTTGGAAAAACAGAGCGATTTGAGATATTACACGTGCTAGAATTTACTAGTGACCGAAAACGGATGTCGGTCATTGTGCGTACACCAAACGGAAAGTTAAAACTCTATTGTAAAGGTGCTGACACTGCCATCTACCCAAGGTTAAAAGATAACCAGCAGTCTAAAGAGATTACACTTCGACATTTAGAACAATTTGCTACTGAGGGTTTGAGAACTTTGTGCTGTGCTGTCGTGGAAATACCTGAGGACATCTATGAGGTATGATCAGGTGTTAATTTTACTGGATCAATATCTATTTGTTTTTCATTCTTTTTTTTCTACCCTAGTGAGGGTACGATGGCTTTACCCCAATGACGAAATGACCTTCAGTTTACTATTTTCTAGATAACACGTCTTAAATTCACGTAGTTCTTTTTCGTTTCTTAGCTGGAGCCTAGTAAAGAGCGAATCTATAGTTTAAAGCTCGTCCTGTTTTTTATTATTCTCTATTTTTTCTCTATTCTCTATTTCTCTTCTCTATTTTTTTATTCTTTTTTTCCACCCTAGTGAGGGTACGATGGCTTTACCCCAATGATGAAATGACCTTCAGTTTACCATTTTCTAGATAACGTGTCTTAAATTCACGTAGTTCTTTTTCGTTTCTTAGCTGGAGCCTAGTAAAGAGCGAATCTATAGTTTAAAGCTCTTCCTGTTTACTAGGATTTTAGCATAATGTCACAGCGTCATATAGATAGTATTATTGAAAAGACACTTAAGATACATTTTTTTTTTATAGAAAAATTGCATTCGATTTAATCTAATCTTAAAAAGGGTACTAGAACTTTCGATTTTCAATCGAATAAGCCCTCTCCTAAGTTTCTAAAACCAATCGTGCTATACGAAGTGGCTGGGAAAAAACAAATAAATAAATGAAAGATGGTAGCCACTTAGCTTTTTACTACAAGAAACGCAAGAGCTATGTCACCAGGCATAAAGTATGCCACCAGGCATGTGCACTGGTTTGTCATATCTGTCTGTGTAATTATTGCAAATAAAAAATTATCTATCTCTGAAATTAAATTATATCTGTACAGCAATTTTTATTTTGGGGAGATTAAAAAATAAAAAAGAACAAAAATCAATCCATTTCAGAGCTTTGTCTTTGCTGATTGGGAAATATGCATTTGGTTATTATTATTATTTATATTTGCTTTTTCCTTCTATCTTGGCTTCACTTCAAACCTATGTTACTGCATCTCTGAAGACCGTGTCTTCAACTTACTTAGGCAATTTTAAATACTTGAATAAAATTGTGAGATAAAAATGAATAAATGCCTTTCAAGAAATATCTATAATTTTATTGGTCTCATGTGATTTTCTTCTTTTATACCCTTACAAAGGTGTGGTAGCCTTGCATCAACGATGCAATCCACATAATTTAGTTTTGATATTTTTTTTTTATTTATGAAAGTAAGAGAAGTGAAAATATTTAAAACCTATTTCGTTTTCAGTGAAGCGCAAATTATGTTCTGGTCTTGAGAAGTCATAGGGGCTACCAACCCTAATTATGTTAATTTTTGCTCGTTTTGAGTTTGACTCGGTTATTTATTGTAACTCCTGTTCCGTTTTGAGTTTCATTTATTTATTGGTACTTCTACGCTTGAAAGATTATTTGATTTTATTTCTGCTCATTCTTCGCTTAATGAACAGTTAACTGTTCTTTGAAAAATTTGTCTTGTGGAAAAATTTTTTAAAATTAATTTCTGTTCTTTTCTTACTGACATAGTCTTTTTCATGGAAAAAATAATATTTTACATCTTTTAAGTTTTTATATAAGAATCCATAGTATGGGTTGCTATTTGTATGTTGGAGAAACTTTTTTTTAAGAATTTTAATCCTGACACAAACAGTATTTTTCAATTTAATTTTATAGCTTCTGAAGCTAACCTGAAAAATAAAACTTAATATCATTCCCAAAAGATTCTACCTATGCTCTTTGAAAACCTAGATACACTTACACTCTTTTTATTTATTAAGATTGTAAGAGCAGAAGCAGTAATAGCATTAGCATCAAAAGTTTTAACTTAATGCTCCCAGTAGTTCTCGATATGTTTCTGAGGTGTCTTATTGAGGTGTTAACCATAAACATATTTCTTTTTTATTTATTTTAAAGCAATATATAGTTTTAAAGCATAATAGGCCAATTGCGTAATTGGGGGGGTTTGACATGCCTACTATTGCTAAAGACATAGTTGCTGGACCGCTCTACTATGCTGAAGGGCTGTTTAAAAATTTTGACTGGATGTGTTTGGGAAATGAATGGGTTTGAGAGAAGGACTGCTTGCCCTCCAGTATCTTTTTACTCTTAAAAATGGCACTAGAACTTTTAATTTTGAATCGAATTAGTTCCTTTAAAAGTTTAAATGATATTTCTAGGTATTATAGAGTGGTGCTGCCTATGATATTGCTTATATGCTCCTTTGTAAACCTGCATACATACAGTTGTTTCGTTTAAGTGAAGCTCCTAAACCTTCCCTATAAGCTTCACCTTAATACTCTTAGCGTCAGTAGTGACAGTAACTTTAGTATTAGTATTAGAAGTATATATATATATATATATATATATATATATATATATATATATATATATATATATATATATATATATATATATATATATATATATATATATATATATATATATATATATATATATAGTGCCTTCTGGCTAGTTCAAAGTCCCCCACAACTTACCCTTAAAGGGGTATATTAATAATATAATTTGCTTTTCAGATATTGCTTTGCTACCTTTTTGAAAGTCCATATGCTCATAATTTGTTTTGATTTAGTTGAACATCCGCCTAAATATTTCTTAAAAGCGTCACCCTAATACCCTTAGCTTGTGCAGTAGCATTAGTTATAGCAGTATTACTACCAGTATGTGCAAAGCATCTTTAGTTTCTTCAACACCCCCTTCAAAACACGCTGAAAGTTTCAGCTTTATACATCCCATCAACCGGAAGCATTTCTGATGCGTCTGCTTGACAGTCTGTGTGGGTATAGTGTGTTTTGAATTAGTTCTAAATATCCTTAGTTTTAATAGCGGTAGTAGTAGTAGTAGCAGTAAAATTAACTGTAGTAGCGTAAGCTCTACTGGCAGTAGTAGTAATAATAGTAAGAGTAGCAATAGTATGAGTAGAAGCAGTAGCATTACGATGCAAATATCTTCTTTTGGCTAGTTCAACATCCCTTACAACAAGCCCAATTAGTTTCAACTTCACACCCAAAACTGTTCCCAAGATATTACTGTTATACCCTTTTGACAACCTGCATGCAGAGGGCATGTTCTGACTCAGTTCACATTCCCCCCTCAAAAGTTTTAGAAAATTTCTCCTTTATACCCTTAGGCATAGTTGTAATAGTAGTCACAGTAGTACTGTTGATATTGCTAGCAATAGTATTGAATAGCGGTAGTATTACTAGCAGCAGCAGTATTAAACAATTGCCTTTTGTTCAGTTGAACATCCCTCTCATCTAGCCGTGGAAGTTTCAACTTGATACAATTAGTCATTGCTATGAAATTACTGGTATGTCCTTTTGATAACCTGTATGTTCATATACTTCTTGAAATTTTCATCTTAATGCTCTTAGCCCTAGAAGTAGTTGCAATAGTGGCAGTAGTAGTTGTAATAGTAGCAGTAGTAGTAAATGTAGCATTAGCAGTAGCGTGCACATATTCAAAATACCTTCTTTCAGTTGAACTCAGTTTCCTTTTGCTGCTGGGAATAAAAATTTGCTCCATTTCACTTCAGTTTACTTAAAACTCTTAATGGGCAACATCAGTAGCGTAGAGAGAACCAGACGTCAATGCCATTAGTCATCTTGATTGTTTATTTCTGCTCAAGACTTGGAGCTTCGTCGGGATCGATTTTCCTGGTAGCGAGTCGACTGTGGATGATGTCTGTCCATTTAGTGCTTGGTCTACTTTGGGGCGTTTTCAGCCATTTGCAGTTCGATCGAAGTCGAAGATGAGTTGGATGGGTGTTTGAGTGGTCAGACAAAGTAGATGATCATACCAACGCAGCGAGCTAGACCAGAGCTTCTCAGATAGGGGTGGCAATTTAAAAGACCATATGATTCCCAAATTCTGCACCCTGTCAAACCATCTAACCCGTTCGATTTTGCAGACATTTTGCGTCTGGACAGGAATGACCATGATCGTCTAAGTCAAGGGGCCCAAATCAATTCTTCAGATACAGTATATTAGCAATGTGCATGCACATAGCGACTTTTGATTTAGTTCAAATTTCCCTTAATATTGTAAATGGAATAATGTGGTAGTAGTAGTGGTGGTAGTTGAAGTAGTATTGATAACATACAAATATTGCCTTTTTGATCATCTCCCTTATAATTTCCTGAATATTTCAAATTAATATACTCAGTTATTCCTGAATTGCACCCTTTTGACAATCCTTATACACATAACGTGTTTTGATTTAGTTCAACACTCCCCTCAACATTCTCTGAAAGTCTCATCTGAATATTCTTCGTCTTTATGGAAAACATACATACCTTTCTCAATAACATATACTAGGTGTAAACAATGAACGAATTACCTAACTTACAGCCCTTGTCCTGATGACTGTAGGGAGGTCGACATCCCCAAAGACATAATTACTGGACCTTCAACATGGCTGAACAAAGTAACTCTCTTAAAATTTTGACCGGATATGTTTTGAGGAATGATAGGGAGGGGGTTGATTGCAGTTTATTCAATTTTGACTTAAAAAAGGCATTCATTTTCAAAAATGGATATGAAATGTAAAATGTGTTTTATAAGAAGAAATCGAAAAAGTCTTTTTTGAGTCACATTTTTCAGCTTACTCGAGACCGGGGATTTTTTTGGCCAATCTTGGGGGGGGGAATAGGGTCATTGTTAAACGCAGACTTGTTTGGTTGTATATTTATTTCGTTAAGTGAACTAAATTTTAAATATTTTAATAAATTCTCCCCCCAACAATAAAACAAGGGCTAAGAGCTCATATGGCACTTGTGACGAGGTCGGAAGAGCCAAGAGCTCATATGGCATGAGCTCTAGCAAAATTCTAAGAATCAATAGATTGATTTAAAAAGAAAATCAGAGGCTTAATGCCGGTTGGGATCTAAAATAAGAGCTCTAAGACACGAGGTCCTTCTAAATATAAAAATTTATTAAGATCCGGTCACCCACTCGTAAGTTAAAAATACCTCATTTTTTCTAAATTTTCCTCTCCTTTCAACCCCCCCCCCCAGATGGTCGAATCGGGAGAAACAACTTTATCAAGTCAATTTGTGCAGGTCCCTGACACGCCTACCAATTTTCATCGTCCTAGAACATCTAGAAGCACCAAATCCACCAAAGTACTGGACCCCCTAATTCTCCCAAAGAGAGCGGATACAGTCTGGTTACGTCAATGACGTATCTAAGACATTTGCTTATTATACCCACCAAATTTCATCCCGATCTCTCCACTCTAAACGTTTCCAAAATTTATGGTTTCACCCTCCAACTCCCCCCGATGTCACCAGATCTGGTCGAGATTTAGAATCAGAGCTCTGAGACATGAGTTGCTGCTAAATATCAAATTTCATGAAGATCTGGTCTCCCGTTCTGAAGTTAAAAACACCTCAGTTTTTCTAATCTTTACGAATTAACATCCCCCCGAACTACCCAAAGAGAGCGGGTTCGTTCCAATTATGTCAATCACGTATCTAGAACTTGTGCTTATTCTTCCCATGAAGTTTCATCCTGATCTCTCCACTTTAAGTGTTTTCCAAGATTTCCGGTTTCCAAGATTTCTGTTTTCCCCTTCCAACCCTCTATGTCCTCGGATCAGATTCAAATTGAAAATTTAGCATCTGAGATATAAGATCTTTCTATATATCAAGTTTCTTTAAGATCCGATCACCCATTCGTAAGATAAAGGAACCTCAATTTTCACATTTTCCAAGATTTCTAGTTTCCCCTCCAACTCCCCCCAATGTCACCGTATCTGGTCGTGAATTAAATTAAGAGCTCTTAAGCACGAGATCCTTTTAAGTATCAAATTTAATTAAGATCTGATCTCCCGTTCGTAAGTTACAAATGCCTCATTTTCCAATTTTTCTAAATTCCCCCCCCCCCCAACTCAAAGAGGGTGGATCGGGTTCGATTGTGTCAGTCACGTACCTTGAACTTCTGCTTATTCTTCCCACCAAGTTTCATCCTGATCTCTCCGCTCTAAGCGTTTTTCAAGATTTCCGGTCCCCCTACTCCCCCCAAGGACCCTGGATCCGGTCGAGAATTAAAATTTCTAATTTAATTCTAATTTATTTATTTCTAATTTAATCTGGTCTGGTCCCTGATATGCCTGCCAAATTTCATCGTCCTAGCTTATGTGGAAGTGCCTAAACTAGCGAAAACCGGGACAGACTGACAGAATTTGCGATCGCTATATGTCACTTGGTTAATTTCAAGTGCCATAAAAATATTATGTTCCTGGATATTTTATTTAGATTCTGAAAAAAACGACTGCTGGATGTAGGAAAGTTAAAAATACAACCAGTATTATCTTGGATTTTTCAAAAGTAAGTGCTATTTTACGTACGAAAAAAAAAGTTAAAAATAAAACACAAAAAACAAAGAAACGAAAAAAAATTACGAAAAGGACAAGATCTAACGAGGGGAAGTTTCAACTACTGAATTTGATTACTGGCTGAAAATTATTCTCATTTTATTATGTCATTCTCTTAAAGAATTTTCGTTCTTTGTTTTTGTGTCGCATGTCAATTATAGCCAATGTGGCCTCAGAAATAATTTACACTAGTTTACTTTATCTAAGCCATTTATCATCTGTGTTATAGGATAATAATAAGCATGGTAAAATATATGATATACAATAAGCTATAACTGTTATAATTACTTACCCAGGTCTTCACATGCCGGTTGGCGCATAAGGCAACGCTGGTACCTTTCTTTGGCGAACTTTTCTATCGTTTTTGGTCAAAAATCATGCTCTCAGAAAACACTATTTTGTTTTTACGAGTTGGATAAACATTTCTGGTGGGGGGTTCAAACCCTTATACCCTTGATGCAACCTTGCCAGTGAAATGATATAGGACAAAAAGTAGGCATTTTGACAAAAAATTTGAATAAGCCGCCTTCAGTGCGAAGCAAATTAAAGAAATTATAGAAACAATTTTGGTAACAATGAAACAAACTACCCAGTAATAAAAACTAAAAAATAAAATTCCAGTCTAAAAACTAATAATGACCAAACAAGTAATACTGAAGTACTACTCTCTTACTTGAAAAGCAAAAAGGTGATTTTAATAAAAGAATGGTTCTTTCATTTTCTTATTGTCAATCTTCGATCTTTATTTTTTGCTTTTATTTTTTGAAATTAAAATAAATATCATATAATTTGCCGTCATTTTTTCTTTCTAAATGTCATTAATTCTTGCAACATACTTATTTTGAAAAGTTAGGAGTAAATCTATCTGAGCCCCTCAGCAGTAAGAAACAATCTGAGCCCCTCCCACATCAAGAATGGTGACCATCATGCTCAACGCTCGTTCTGCCTCTGTCTTTAGTGAAAATGCTGGAAAATCAGTTATACAGAAATATATTATTTATGCAGAGGAATTGAAGTATATAATTAAATCCAGAGGAATAATTTACCACTTAGGGTAAGAAGGAAGTATTTAGGGAGGAAGAGAGGGCAAGATGGTCCTTACTTTTGCCGGATAAGTGAAAGTATGGATGAGATTGAGAATACTTGTGTTGTATGAGTGCGTAGAACTGTTTGAGTTGAGTATGTAGTTCGATGATAGATGACTGGTAAATATATGAGGGACGAATGGTTTGCAAGTGTGAAAAAAATTTAGGACGACTTTTCAGATTGGCAATGGAGCACAGAAGTAGATTTCTATGAGTTGTGTTTTCTTTGTTTATGATATGCAATGTTTATCTTATATTATGTTTATGCAATGTCAATTATTTAAAAGTGAATTTTCTTTTTTGTTTTGTATCGCCATGGCCCTAGGGCTTTCAGGGCAATAAAATTTACTTACTTACTTACTGTAGCGTGTATTTATTTTTTTTTTGTGTGTGAACCAGATACTACGACCGAATTTTCATTAATACTTCTTGATTAAACCCCTCCATTGTTTGACTTTATATGTGTATCGGACTATAAGCTTGATGTAGACTTTTTTTAAGGATTGGAAAGCAACTTATCATAAAGCATCAACGGCTTTGCAGTTCAGAGAGGAAAAGATCGCAGAAGCAGCTAACTTAATTGAAAGGAACCTAGTTCTGCTTGGAGCCTCGGCAATTGAGGATAAGCTACAAGATAAGGTTTGACTCCTAATTTGGTATTATGTTGGACAGGAAGGTCCAACATAATACCTAAAATATATACCCCGCTGAAATCCTAAGCTTTCCCAAGTTCCTTAGCCCTTCCCATTAGCATTTGTCTATTAAATTTTTTTTCTTTTTATTACCCCCCCCCCACCAACAAAATCATGCGCACCTACCTGACCGAAATTACGTTTGGATCGTAGATTAGACTAATCCAAAAATCACCTTACAAAGAGACAAACTAAAGATTATTTTTTTGGCGTATATCGTCTTGTTGTGAAGTATAGGTCTTTAACCTTTCAAGCCTATTGGGGCACATGAGAATAAGAATGTGTGCCTGAAGTAAAAATATAATCAGTGACTAGCTGAAGTGATCGGTATAGGTGAATAAAGTATTGACAAGTGATCAGAGAATAGTAGTTAGTAGCTGAAGTTGAAATATAATCAATGACAAATACTGGAAAAAAATGGGTGATTCCTGTTATATTCATTGTAAAATGGTAAAACTTTAAGGCGGACGATTTAAGTATAAGACGAAAAATTTTGGAAGATGGACATATTCCATAATACTTTTATATTTGTTTGAGTAAAAGTTAGCTGTTATGTCTCGAGCTGACTTTCTATTTCCAATTTTGTGTGGGAGACTTTCTAAAAATAAGTAAATTACTTAGGCTCAGTAGTAAAGCGAAGGTTCATTAGTCTATTTCTAGCCTTCTCATTCATAGAAATAGAATGAAATAGATTATTTCTGAAAACAATTAAAAATAAAATGAATTTTAGAGGCTGATACAAAAGAAAGTAATTTCTCTAAATAAATATTTACCATTATGCCTCTTTTGAAGAAAAACCAGCGTCGATTTCAAAACATTTCAAACTTTTCTTTTTTCTTTTTCTTACAGTGTATAAAGTACAAAAGTTTTGATAAAGATTTTCACATAAAATATGCGAAGAAAACGATTTGCGCATTTCCCCCAAAACTTTACACAAGTCGTAAAACTTTCACCCATTGCTCATATCTTGCATTAAGAAAAAAGTTAAACGGAAAAAAAGTCTTAAAGTTAAAAACCATATTTTTTTTTTTATTGCATAAATTAGAATGCATCGGTCATATCATAATCTTTGTACCAGTTGGTTCTTTTTCGTTGATACCAGTACTCATTTGGTATTTGATCTTATACTTAAAAACCTAAATTGTAATTTAAAAAGGGTCACTTGAAATTCGTAATTTTTTATTTTGCAAATTAAAATACATTGGTCGTATCATAACCTATTTCTAAGTGCAATCCAGGATATTTTTCGATTTCATCCACTTTCGTTTTTCTTTTAGTAAAGCCTAAATTATGTTCTGACTGTCAGCCCTACTAATGTTAATTTTTGCTCGTTTTGAGTTTCATTTATTTACTGATATTGATTTGTGGTAGTTTCATGCTTTGAAGATTATTTGACTTTATTTCTGCCATTTTTTGGCTTAATGAAGCTATTTAAATTGCTTTTGAAAAAATTGTTTTTTGGATTTTGTTTGAATTAATACAAATATAAGGCTGCGTCATTCAGCCAAGGGGCTGGAGCCCCCCTTGTGAGTGCCCATGTCTCGGACCTTCTGTTTCTAAGTGCACACCATGATGTTTTTCGATTTCATGTTTCACCAGTGTAAAATTCCTTTGGTTTAAATGTGGATGAAGATTATATTCTCTAGGGAATGTTAATTCTGGAAGCATCATTAAGAAGAATTTCTAAGAAACATAAGATTTATTGGATACGTGAAATCCTGCTTAATAATGAATGTTTAACCATCAAGCTGTTAAACATAGTTGAAGTATATGCTAAATAATGTTCAAAACGATATTTGATCTTCCTTACTTTCGAATTGCTAGGCAATACGTTTCTAAGTGATCCGCTAGTCTGGAGAATGTTGCCTATTTTATAAATCACTGAAGCACGGAAAATAAGTAGGACCTGATCTTAAAATTACCAGTAATGGTAATCATTAACAACAATAAATAATTACCAGAAACAAATTACCAGGTTTCTTTAAATAGAAATTGGCTTTACTTTTTTAAATAGAGACTTAGGAGAATACTCACTTATTGCATTTTACACAATCTTTTATAATCTTGGCTGAACCTGTTCCGGTAAATGAAGTTAAGACTTATTGTTTTATTATTGGTTTCATTGTTTGTATCGTAGGTTGAATTTATTGATGATTCCTTCCTTTTTTGCTGAAGTTATAGAGTCGAAACGATCAATTAGTTTTCGTTTGCAATTCACTGTCATGGAACATCTTCCTCATTTTATTCACTGCAATTCATTCATGAAACTGTCATGAAACTGCAATTCACTGTCATGAAACATCTTCCTCATTTTATTCACTGCAATGCATTCATGAAACTGTCATGAAACCGCAATTCACTGTCATGGAACATCTTCCTCATTTTATTCACTGCAATGCATTCATGAAACTGCAATTCACTGACATGGAACATCTTCCTCATGTTATTCACTGCAATTCATTCATGAAACTGTCATGTAACTGCAATTCACTGTCATGAAACATCTTCCTCATTTTATTCACTGCAATGCATTCATGAAACTGTCATGAAACTGCAATTCACTGTCATGGAACATCTTCCTCATTTTATTCACTGCAATTCATTCATGAAACTGTCATGAAACTGCAATTCACTGTCATGAAACATCTTCCTCATTTTATTCACTGCAATGCATTCATGAAACTGCAATTCACTGACATGGAACATCTTCCTCATGTTATTCACTGCAATTCATTCATGAAACTGCAATTCACTGTCATGAAACATCTTCCTCATTTTATTCACTGCAATTCATTCATGAAACTGTCATGAAACTGCAATTCACTGTCATGAAACATCTTCCTCATTTTATTCACTGCAATTCATTCATGAAACTGTCATGAAACTGCAATTTCACTGTCATGAAACATCTTCCTCATTTTATTCACTGCAATGCATTCATGAAACTGTCATGAAACTACAATTCACTGTCATGAAACATCTTCCTCATTTTATTCACTGCAATTCATTCATGAAACTGTCATGAAACTACAATTCACTGTCATGAAACATCTTCCTCATTTTATTCACTGCAATGCATTCATGAAACTGTCATGAAACTGCAATTCACTGTCATGGAACATCTTCCTCATTTTATTCACTGCAATGCATTCATGAAACTGTCATGAAACTGCAATTCACTGTCATGAAACATCTTCCTCATTTTATTCACTGCAATGCATTCATGAAACTGCAATTCACTGTCATGGAACATCTTCCTCATGTTATTCACTGCAATTCATTCATGAAACTGCAATTCACTGTCATGAAACATCTTCCTCATTTTATTCACTGCAATTCATTCATGAAACTGTCATGAAACTGCAATTCACTGTCATGAAACATCTTCCTCATTTTATTAGCTTCAATATTGTTTATGTGAGTAAAGAAGCTGTGACCTTTGGTGTTAATTAGTGATTAATGGTAACAAATTGCCAAAACCATTTAGATTGATGCTTTACTTATGGACCTAGGGATTGATCCCCGCTGCGGCAATGGGCGATATGCCTACTTTTTATTTCTGACAAAAATGACCCAACAACTGAAACACCGACTTAACGCCATGCTTGACACCGAGTTAAAACTGAATCAACGTCATGGTTAACACCGACTTAGTGCCATGGTTAACACCGACCTGACCGTTCTGGAGGATCTCCTACATCCTAATACATCACCAGTGATGATAAAGTCAAACCTTGGTTGGTCCTTTGGTACTTTGTAGACATTTGCGTTAAAAGTTTGCGATGAGCTCTTTCTTAGCTGTCGTGCAGTCGTGGAAAATTTTTCATTTTTGAAAAGTATTTTTTTTTTACTAATATTACAGACATATGTAAATTTCATTTTAGGTACCTGAAACGATAGCATCATTGCTGTTGGCTGATATCCATGTGTGGGTTTTAACTGGGGACAAACAAGAAACTGCCATCAACATAGGCTATTCATGTAGGCTTTTGACTC
This sequence comes from Artemia franciscana, assembly GCF_032884065.1. NCBI lineage: Eukaryota > Metazoa > Arthropoda > Branchiopoda > Anostraca > Artemiidae > Artemia > Artemia franciscana. Next base: position 5,433,727 of record NC_088877.1, read on the forward strand.
AAGGAATGCCTCTACTTATACTCAACGAAGATACCTTAGATGTAAGCTTAATTTTTTTTTTCATGTTTTTTACTTATTTTTTTCTACTTACTTTTTTCTACTTGCTTTTTCCTTACTTTATTTACTACTTAATTTTTCTATCTAATTTAAATTTCAGTTAAATTGTTTTTTTTTCTTATGCAACCCTTCAAGGAAATTTTTGGGGAAATGTATCAAATATGAAAAAAAGTGTTTAAGCACCGTTGTTAGTAATTTTGATTCGAAGTATAAAATTGCATATTCGGAAAATATTTTATGTGTATGTTCCATCTAAAGGAGGGGTATGCTACTGGCAGCCATTACTCCCCCAGGACACATCCCTAATTTGAAAAATAATTTTTTTATACTTTCATTGAAAAACGTCTTTTTTGTATTTTGTATTTTCCATTGGAAGAATAACCCTTCCCACTAGGCTTTGGTTATACATTTGCCCCCTCCCCCCACAAAAAACGTGAATTAACGCCAATGAAACGAATTCCTAATTATTATGGGTAAAATATACTTATACTTCTTATATTTTTACTCTTTATAGTTATACTTATTATACTTGTTTTGTGCTTATACTTTTTAAATATACTTCTGTAATTCTCTCTTCCCTCCCGTCGATGCAAACAAAATTTTGAAAATAATTGCATTTTCCTTGGTAAATCGAAAACTGTGCAAGAATTCACTATTAGACTAAATGCGTTAAAAATGTACTATGTTCCTCCCAAAATACAATCATGCTACGTTGCTACTGGTAGGATTCCCAGGTAAATCAGAGCCTCTTAAGATCCGATAATAATCTTTGAGATTTTACGATCAATACTTAAAGGTGGACAAGTAAAATGATGGTTGCGCAATAAATATTCGACCACTAGGGTCTAACGTTAAAAGTCGAAAAGTGTTCAAAAACCCAGCTGTAAGAAACCCTGATTTTTTTTAAGTGTTAGCAGATGTTTATGGTAAAAGAAATGTGATTTTTCTGCAATGTTTAGTGGCTTTTGCGCTTAAAATTACAGACAATTTTTAAACCAGGAAAATATGAGACTATGGATATTTTTATCCGGATTATGGTTTATTATGGATGTATAACCGGATTATGGTTTATTATAACTTAAAATCTAGTTGTATGTTCTCTTATGTGCGTTCTATCGTATGTTGCTTATTCTATTATGCCGCTGAACAAATCCGGTTACGCAAATATCCTTTTTTTTAAGAGTCTGGTTTTTCTTGTGTAAAATTTCAGACAATTTCGCAAAAAAAAACGTGAAATTTAGACTGTTCCGTGCCTTTTTTGGTTTCAGCAGATATCTTTTGTTAAGTAATCACGAGCGCTAAATCAAACCTTACGCACAGTAATCCTGAGAACCATTTAAATTAATTTAATTTTGCTACCAAAAATATTTTTCTGTCTGGATTTTGAAGTTTGTCTCCTACTTATATTGTGCATTTTCTTGTCCCATGTCACATTTCAACCACTTCAACATTAAGAGCAACGGTGACAACCTGACCGGGTATTGGGTAGCAATAATGCTTCATGACAACGTAGCCAGAATTATATCTTGAGAAAATAGCGACGAAGACCACACTGCCTTTCCATAACAAACAAATACAAAGTTGAAACAATAGGGAAAATATTTTCAAGACAGTGGAAATCAATTCTGTGAATATTTCGGCCCTATGTCCAAGGGCTGTCTCCAGCACAATACGAGAAAGAGAGAGAGAAAAAAAAATATGTATATATAAATAAACTTACATTAAGATGCGAAAATTAAAACTAGTAATGTTAAAAACTTTTTTAAAACAGCCGTAGCATCCTTACTTCAATGAAGTTCAACCAGGACTGGCAAAAAGATTCCTGGTTGAAGTTAAAAATACCTCAATTTTTCAAATTTTTCCAAATTAGCACCCCCCAGCTCCTCCAAAGAGAACGGATCCGTTCCAATTATGTCAATCACGTATCTAGAATTTGTGCTTATTCTTCCCGTCAAGTTTCATCCGATCTCTCCACTCTAAGTTTTTTGCAAGATTTCTGTTTCCCTTCTCCAACCCCCTATGCCCCCAGATCCAATTCGAGTCAAAAATGAAGCATCTGACACATAAGATCCTTCTATATATCAAGTTCCATTAAGATCCGATCACCTACTCGTAAGATAAAAATACCCCACTTTTCACGTTTTCCAAGAATTCCGGTTTCCCCTCCAACTCCCCCCAATGTCACAGGATCTGGTGGGAATTTAAAATAAGACCTTTAAAACACAAGATCCTTCTACATATCAAATTTCATTAAGATCTGATCGCCCGTTCGTAAGTTACAAATACTTCATTTTTCCGAATTACCCCCCCCCCCCAACTCTACCAAAGAGAGTGGATCCGGTTTAGTTATGTCAGTCACGTATCTTATGTTTTTATTCTTTCCATCCAGTTTCATTCTGATCTCTCCGCTTTAAGTATTTTCTAAGATTTCCGCCCCCCCCCATGACGCTGGACCCGGTTGAGATTTAAAATAAGAGTTCTGAGTTACGAAGTTCTTCTAAATATGCAGTTTCATGGAGATCCGATCACTCCTTCGTAAGTTAATCTGGTCACGCGTAAGAACGCGTGACCAGATCTTAATGGAATTTGATATTTAGAAGGAATTCATGTCTCAGAGCTCTTATTTCAAATCCTGACAAGATCTGTTGACATTGGGGGAAGTTGGAGGGGGAAATCGGAAATCTTGGAAAACGCTTAGAGTGGAAGAATCGGTTGACGCTTGATGGATAGAATAAGCAAATGT